>NC_047126.1:2594459-2894459 GCF_009829125.3 Periophthalmus magnuspinnatus | reverse complement strand
TATACAGAGGGACCACCACCCCGGTCTGCCATTCCACAGGTACTGTCCCCGACCGCCACGCGATGTTGCAGAGACGTGTCAGCCAAGACAGTCCCACAACATCCAGAGACTTGAGGTACTCGGGACGGATCTCGTCCACCCCCGGAGCCTTGCCACCGAGGAGCTTGCCAACCACCTCAGTGACTTCAGCCTGGGTGATGGACGAGTCCGCCTCTGGGTCCCCAGTTTCTGCTTCCTCCTCGGAAGACGTGACAGTGGGATTGAGGAGATCCTCAAAGTATTCCTTCCACCGCCCGACAACATCCCCAGTCGAGGTCAGCAGCTCTCCACCCGCACTGTAAACAGTGTTGGTGAAGCACTGCTTCTCCCTCCTGAGGCGTCGGACGGTTTGCCAGAATTTCTTTGAGGCCGTCCGATAGTCCTCCTCCATGGCCTCCCCGAACTCCTCCCAACCCCGAGTTTTTGCCTCTGTGACTGCCCGAGCCGCGGCACGCTTGGCCTGCCGGTACTCATCAGCTGCCTCAGGAGTCCCACGAGCCAACAAGGCTCGATAGGACTCCTTCTTCAGCTTGACGGCATCCCTTACTTCCGGTGTCCACCACCGGGTTTGGGGATTGCCGCCGCGACAAGCACCACAGACCTTACGACCACAGCTACGAGCAGCCGCATCAACAATAGAGGTGGAGAACATGGCCCACTCGGAGTCCATGTCTCCAACCTCCCCTGGGATCAGGGAGAAGCTCTCCCGGAGGTGGGAGTTGAAGACCCCCCTGACAGAGGGCTCCGCCAGACGTTCCCAGCAGACCCTCACAATATGCTTGGGCCTGCCAGGTCTGTCCGGCTTCCTCCTCCGCCAGCGGATCCAACTCACCACCAGGTGGGTGAAGAGAGGGGCTGAGCTGTCAACTGATCACCGAGTGTCCAAGACACGCGGTCGGAGGTCAGATGACACGACAACAAAGTCGATCATCGACCTCCGATCTAGAGTGTCCTGGTGCCATGTGCACCGATGGACACCCTTGTGCTCGAACATGGAGTTTGTTATGGACAAGCTGTGACTAGCACAGAAGTCCAATAACAAAACACCGCTCGGGTTCAGATCGGGGAGGCCGTTCCTCCCAATCACGCCCCTCCAAGTGTCACTGTCGTTACCCACATGGGCGTTGAAGTCCCCCAGGAGAACAACGGAGTCCCCGGTTGGTGCACTGTCTAGTACCCCTCCCAGGGACTCCAAGAAGGCCGGGTACTCTGCACTGCTGTTTGGCCCGTAGGCCGACACAACAGGGAGAGACCTGTCCCCGACCCGAAGGCGCAGGGACGCGACCCTCTCGTTCACCGGAGTGAACCCCAACACGCAGCGGCTGAGCTGTGGGGCAATGAGCAAGCCCACACCAGCTCGCCGCCGCTCCCCGCGGGCAACGCCAGAGAAATGGAGAGTCCAACCCCTCTCAAGAAGATGGGTTCCAGAGCCCAAGCTGTGCGTGGAGGTGAGGCCGACTATATCTAGCCGGTAACGCTCAACCTCCCGCACAAGCTCAGGCTCCTTCCCCCCCCAGCGAGGTGACATTCCATGTCCCCAGAGCTAGTCTCCATGTCCGGAGATCCGGTCGTCGAGGTCCCCGCCTTCGGCTGCTACCCGGATCTCTCCGCACCCGCCCCTCATGGCTCCTCCCGCAGGTGGTGGGTCCACGGGAGGACGGCCCCACGTCGTTTCTTCGGGCTGGGCCCGACCGGGCCCCGTGGGGAAAGGTCCGGCCACCAGGCGCTCGCTGCCGAGCACCCACCCCAGGCCTGGCTCCAGGGTGGGGCCCCGGTAACGCCAGTCCGGGCGACGTAACTGGCCTTGATCTTTTACTTTCCATGATGGGCTTCTGAACCGCTCTTAGTCAGACCCGTCTCCCAGGACCTGTTTGCCATGGGTGACCCTACCAGGGGCATGAAGCCCCCGACAACATAGCTCCCAGGATCATTCGGGTGCTCAAACCCCTCCACCACGTTAAGGTGGCGGTTCGGGGAGTCTGTCTAAATCAGTATATCACAATTATAAATGAGGGGGGAGGGGACTAAGCTTGGCCTTTGACAGCTGGTACAATTATTTGGGTAGGTTTGATGGGGCATGGATCTGTTATTTATTTGGGTTTGTGGGTCTTGTCTCGTTACTAGTTTTGTTTTTTTCTGTGGGGTGGGAGGTATGGAGGTCCATTTTTATTTATCTATTTCTTCTGTACAAAGGTTATGGTATGAAAGACTACACTTCACATGATAGAATTAATGTTCTCTCTTTAAATGCCCGTGGCTTGAATTCCCCTCAAACGCCAAAGCATTTTAGATTTTTTGTATAGGAAAAATATTCACTTTGCATTTATTCAAGAAACCCATTATTTAGAAGCAGATGCACACAGAATTCCAGAACATTTTTTTTAATACTATAAATGCATCTTGCCACTCAAAAAAAAAATCAGGTGTCCTTATTGCAATTAGAAGAAATTTATGCTATACTAACCTGGGCATGGGAGGCAGCAAGGATGGTCGCATTACGTATCGCAAAATTTTGTATAATGGACTGAAGATTGCATTGGTGTGTGTTTATGCCCCAAATGTGTTCAATAAGCAATTTTATGATACCCTGCATTCCACCCTGCTTGACCTCTCTGATTACCAGATCTTACTTGGAGGGGACTTAAGTGCTGTGTTACATCATGATATGGACAGATCAGGACAGAAAGAGAGCGGTGATCAGAAAATGGCTTCACGTGAATTTCAAAATCTAGTAAAAGAATATGGTTTATGTGATGCCTGGCGTCGTAGATTATATACTTATTTCAAAGCCTCTGTTCGAGACCATTTTCAGTGCTGACATGAGACCATGCGCTTTATCAGATCACAGGACAGTAGCTTATTCATTTATACTAAAATCCAGCCCATCAAGGGCTCCCAGATGGCGATTTAATACTTTTATATAATGATAATTATATGAAAATACTATCTGAGGAATTAGATTTCTTTATTGCGCTAAACCAGAACTCTGTAGATGACCCAGGAATACTCTGGGAAGCAGTTAAAAGGTGCATACGAAACACTACTATAAGTTTCTCTTCCCAATTAAATAGAGCAAATAAGTTTAAAATTGAGACCCTAGAAACAGAAATGCGTGCCATAGAAAAGAAAATGATTACTAAAATGACACATGAAAACTTAAAAATGCGGCAAGATAAATCTGAGAAACTAAATGAATTAAGATGGGAAGCTGAGTTTCAGATACGTGTGCGACAGAAATATTACTTAAACAGTGCCAGACCTTTTGGCTTACAAAATTCGTAATAATGAACAACTGGCAAATATCTCTGCCATAGCCACCAGTGGAGGCACCGTCATCTCAGATCCTGGAAAAGTTAACAGCATATTTAGAGATTTCTATACTAAATTATATACATCTGAAGTAACATGATGATAAAGCACGTAGTGATTTCTTAAACTCTCTTAATTTACCTAAATTGCCACCTGAATCTGCCAGTGCTTTAGAAACACTTGTAACTATGGAGGAATTAAGTAAAGCCATTCATTCCATAAATAAAGGTAAATCACCGGGAATAGATGGAATGCCACTAGAGCTGTATGTTTCCTTCTGGCCTCAGCTTGGCCCGTTGCTTCTAGACATGATTAATTTCCTTTAAGTCTCAATTTAAACGTTGGCTTTTAACAAATCAGACCTGTCAACACCAAACTACTGCTGCTGCCATCTAGTGTTTGTCCTTTGCATGTGCTTCTCTGTAATTCTGCTTTAACAAATCTTTTATTGCCCCTTTGTTTATTTTCTTGTGCTTTTTTAACATAATCTTTTACTGTTATTAATTGCATGCTGTTCTTAATAACCTGTCTGTTTTAATTATGTTTCTTCACTATGATTCACTTCTTAAGACTTAATGCTTTTCTACTTTTTTACCATGCTTGCAAATGTTTTTATAAGGAGCCATCTGTACATCATGGCAACGGACAACAGATGAAAACTAGCCTTTTGGCTAATTCTGGCATGTTAAACAGTTACTGTTGGTCAACATGCACTGTCCGCTATAAATAAATAATTCTATAATCAAAGGATCTTTCAATGATAGTGCTAATATGGCAATTATTTCTCTTTTGCTGAAGAAGGGCAAGCCACCGACTGACTGCTCCTCTTACCGGCCACTCAGCCTTCTGAACACAGAGCAGCTCTTGCTAAAATTCTTGCTAATGGACTAGAACAACATATGACTTTAGTTCATTATGATCAAACAGGTTTTATTAAATCTGGACGAGCTTCTGACAATATCTGACGCCTGCTCCATATCATAGATTCATCTTGTCAATCTGCAAATCAAAACGCTATCCTACCACTGGATGCTGAGAAGGCGTTTATGGGTTTTCCACCTGGTTTTATTAGCATGATTAGAACTATGTACGCCAATCCTATAGCACTTGTGCTAACGGGTAATGTGTGTTCACCCGTTTTTTCTGTGTCTCGCTCTTCGTGCCAGGGTTGCCCCCTATCCCCACTCTTATTCTGTCTGTTTTTGGAACCCATTGCCCAACTAGTAAGGCAGTCTGAAGAAATTGCACCTATTATAATACATGATACACCTCACCATATCTCACTGTATGCAGACAACATTTTAATTTATACCAGCAATCCATCGCAATCAGTACCTTATCATCTTAACATATTTGAATTGTTTGGAAACATTTCGGGTTATAGGGTGAACTGGGCTAAATCCGCTTTGATGCCTCTGGGATCAACAATATTAAATGACCCCTCTTATAATATACTGATTGTATCAAGTTTAAAATATTTTGGAGTCCTCATTCACTCCTCCTTAAATCTCCTGATTGAAAATAACTACAAAAATCTGTTGTTTACCATAGATGGAGATCTTAAAAGGTGGGCCTCTCTCCCAATGTCGTTTCAGGCTCGCATGTCCGTAATCAAAATGAATTTATTGCCCCGTATAAATTTCATGAGCTCTGTTACCATCCGCCCCACCACGAGACTTTTTCAAGAAACTACACTCAATTATAAGCCTATTTCTGGAATAAAAAAAGCCTAGAATCAGGGCTTCAACTCTGTCTAGGCTAAAATCCTTGGGAGGGATGGGCCTTCCTAACTTCAAATGGTACTCATGGTGCTTTGCTTTAAGATCACTTACCGCATGGATTAAATCTGGAAAATCTGCAGCTTGGGTACCAATCGAAGCGCAATTGATTAAACCTCATACTATGCCCACCCTGCTACATGCTAAATTGCCATAAAAACCGCTAAAAGCCCTTATGGACCCATTATTAACCCACACTAACCCACACTGTGATTTCTGCGGTGTCAAAACTTATTGGCACTTTCCTTCACATGGTCTGAGAGTGCCCGGAAGTGAAACACTTATGAGAAAATGTCTCAAGGACACTGTCTAAAATAATAGGCGTAACTATCCCTTGCACTCAAAGGCTTATTTTGCTAAATTATATTTCCAAACTTAATTTGACAATCAACAACCGGCGTGCATTACTAGCAGGCCTCACAGCTGCCAAAAAAATTGTAACATGTCGCTGGAAGTCACTTCAACCTCTGACTGTAACTTTTGTCTTACCCAGAAATAATTCAGCTGGAGTTTTCTGCTGCTCGAATGCACGGAGCAAAACCCAAAAACATTTTTTGCTGGTCCGACTTACTAGCCAAAATCAAAATCTGAATATATCGTGTTTGTTTTGTACTGTTTTTTTTTTCTTTTTTTGCACGATGTGGATGTTTATGTCAAACTGTATATTCATGAAAGATGCACAATTTGTGTACGCTCAGGTCCTTTTTATATATATAGTACATAATGAATATGTATAATCCATTTGATGGAGGAAATTTGCTGTTACTGTTGCTGGGGGGGAAAAAGGGGGAAAAAGGTAATCAGATTCTAATCTGTATATTTGCACCTGAGACTGATACTTTAATAAAAATTTGATCACAAAAAAAACCAAAAACATTCACACAAAGTTGGTCTCATTTGTTCCGTAAAGGTCCAGAGAATATAATCCAGTCAAGAAATTGTGTCCACAAAATAAGATCCTCCATGTCCAATCTGCTGCAGGAAAGTAATCCAAAGTTGCATTTCTTTTGTCGATGTCGGGCATAATAAACTTATGACAGCGCCAACTTTCTTCCCCAGTGCTAAACACACGTGTTAGCTTGTGATTGACACCAGTGTTGGCCAATAAGGTGGGGGTTGTGGGTTACTGAGGCTGCAGACAGCGAATCAGTGCTACAGATGACTGAAAGTTTACGCCCCACTCTTCCCCTTGTAGAATCAACCAATTACATCACACATTTAGTGACATTTTCCCCTTGCAGCCAATGAGCAGCGGAACAGGATGATGTATCACATGCCATGGTTTTCCGTAAACAGACGTACCCGGAAGAAAATGTGTACTCAATGCCATGCTGTCGAAATGGACCAGTCCTTGTCGCGCCGGAAGTGACGCAACTGCCTGTCAACAAACACTTAGAACGATGCATTTAAGGCACTTTGGTGAATTGGGAAACGGCCGAAGCTGAGTGGATGCAGAAATGTGTGCATAATGGCGCATTTTACGCACTGTTGTTTTGCGTTTTAAGCATGACGATACGGACAAAACAAAGGGAGGACGTGATCGAGGACACTGTGGATGTTTGTACAAGTTAAACTAGAGGCATCTCTGACCTGGAGCGGTTCATGGCAAAGAGTAAAGATCCCACAGTGGACTCAGGAGTAAAGGACCTTATTTTTTGATGGATTGGATGCTGTTCTCGATCGGTAAGCGTGGTTTATTCTGCTATTGACTTAATTGTAGGTAAAATATACCGTGTATAATCGTTAGCTTTGCTTCTGTGCACATAGTGCACATTCGGACCATGCGCTCTGACACATTTGTGTTCAGCTGTATGAATTAGACTTAATTTGTCTATTGTTTAAATGGTGTTTTATTCTGCAGGTTGCATTATTGTAGGTCAAATCTAAGATGTGCGCACATTAGCGTCTCATCTGTGCGCCCGGGTGAGGCGCGCACTGGTACGTTCCTGTGGAGAGTTACGAATCAGACTTTGTCTGAACTATATTCTGTCAGATATCAACAATAAACAAAGATAAGCACAGAAGCTACAAGTGTCATTGCTATGACAGAGCGCCCCCCTGTGGGCAAACACCAGAACTAACATCTAAACGTATTGGAACTGGACAGTGTGGTGCCGTAAAGGCGATTATAATCGTGCGCGATGATCGCGATTATAAAAAAATGCCACGAACGATTAATTTCTGACCTTTTTTTATCGCGATTAATGATATCGTATATCGTCCCTTCCCTAGTAAACGGTAATATTGTTCTGAATCTGTTAGGACTCCTGGTGTTGACTGTTAAATTTAGCTTTCTTTTTCTTGGAGGTCGTAGGCTCCTCAGTTGTCCTTTTCCCCTTTGTTAAAAGCTCTCCAAAGACTTTAGTTGTGGCTCATTTTCACTCGCTTGTGGCTCTACTTTTGGGCGACATTTCTGATGTGTTATACATAAGTCATCGCGGAGACAAGAGCAGATAATAAACTTGTCACTACATCAAATGGATTTCTGTGGCGATTTCCTCAGGATTTTCATGATACATCTACGAACGAGTTTATTAGTGCATCATTAGGGACGGGCGAAAGTTACATCGGAGAAGATACTCCTGCTCCTGACCCCTGTGCGCACAGCGTTTGAAAACCAGGCCTGTGTCTTTACGCAGAACTGTGAGCTGTGTGTCTTTGAGGCGTGAGCAGTGTTGTTTTTAACATTGTTCCGCGAGTGTGACGCTTATTTTGATCAACGAAAAATAAAATATAATTTTATTTGAATTATTCAAGATCATATTAATCTTCCAGTTTAAACTACAATAAAAAAGAACTAACACAAATAAAATACACCAATGAAATACTTAAAATTTATTTTTCCAAGCCACGCAGAGCAGCAGTCTAAGGATGAAAGAGCCGGGGGTTGGCGCCCCCTGGTCTATAGTAACAGCCCTGTTCTCCACACAGCCTAGCTTTTTCAGAGTGGACCTTGGAATTGGATTTCTCCCTGACGAGGGGATGGTGACCCTTCCTGTTTGAACTGAACTGAACCAAAGTTGTCCTTCTGAGTGAGCAGGCTGTTCTCCCACCACTACGGACAATTGGATTCTGGTAAGATGATACCACACTGCATCAAACTAACTACTAAGACTTTACATAACATGAAGTCAAATAGGGACACTGGGGTATGTTTTGTTTTGTAAATGAATGTTAATGTTATTTTCAGTACATCTCACCTAACTTTACCTATGGCTTCTTCAGTTAGCATCACACCCCCAGGAAATGTTGATGATATCAGGTGAAACGCACGAATCTTTATTACATAGAATTTTTATTACACTTCAAATCACTAGAAGCATTTAGCACATTGTTGAAAGATTGTAGAAACATTCAACATTGATGGTATTTATTTTTTTCGTAACAAACTTGGTTTTACACACAATCATGTTCTCGATCATCACATTTGTGTCTCCTCCTCGAGTGTTTCTTCAGGCAAGGGGCAGAGCTTTTTGGTGGGATCCAAGATGGTTGGTGGTGGCATTTGAAGACATCGCATCTGCTCCCTGAACTCCTGAATCTCTTTCTGCTCCAACTGTCTTCTCCGACTTAACAGGTAAAAGTGGGTAATCTTTTCTGATTTCACAGTAAAGCCCATGATCATACAGTCAGGACAAGAGGTCTGGACAAAAACACCGCTGGAATTGGTCACTGGAATCCATTCATAGGTGTAGCTGCTCCCATTCACAGAAATCCTGGAATACATATACTGGCATTTGTTGTCAGCCCGAAATGCGTGTGAGTACGAGATATTTGTCTCACTATTGTTGCTGATAAAATGGATAGCTGCACTATCTCGTCGAGTGAGTTTCTCTTGGTAAAGCAGGGGTCTGATGCTGCCGCCTATAACGGCCCATGTCCCCTGAAAAAGACCAGGATCCAGTCGCTCTGGTGGTCGGGTTAGCTGTTCACATGTCAGAGGAGCAGAGGAAGTTAAACTGGCCAAGCTCAACAAAAGTGGCACCAATCCACGAAGAAGCATTTTGTCTTTTGTCGTCTGTCGTTCAGCAGAGATGCCAGATACCTGCTGTCTGAAAGCACACTGGTGACTGTGATAGCAGGCTGGCTCTTTTTGTAGCTGAGCTCATGATATAGATTCCAATAAATTTAATTCCAGAGAGCAGAGTCCAGTTAACAAGAGGATTAAGAAACCAAGTAAATATTTCTCTGGAAGCCGAGCCAATGAGCTACAAGCACGGATATTTGTTTTAGAATCTGAAAAAGGACTTCACCAGATGCTCCCTGTGACTTTCAGGGGTCAGCAACCCACAGATACTTTCAAAGAAGAGGGTGAAAAAACTGCTACTTTCAACTTAAACCTGAGTGATACTGTGTATTTTCCAAAACTTTGTAAAGACAAGAATGCCAAGTCAACGCAAAAAGTGACAATGCTAATATAGTTACATCACCCAAAATACAGCTTATAAACAGCTTACAGATCTTTACCACTGTCACAGACTCATGTTGATGTTAATATACAAACGGAAAATGGAGTTTTGTCACAAAACAAGAGCAATGACGTTGGCAGACAGGAGATCTGTGCCAAATGTCAAGGTCAGAGATACGCTGCTGCTAGGACATGGTGCTATCAGAGATGTGAGCCACAGAGGAATCCAAACCTCCTCTTATCCCAGTCACACTGTTTCTGAGATTACAAAACTCCTGCCAAAAGTTTTGTCAACATACCACGGAGCTGATTGTGCACATGGGTGCACTTGACACCGGAATGAATCAGACTGAAATCTTGAAAAAGGAATTAATTGTATTATTTGAGGAGCTTGATAAAGTGGAGGTTAAGACTTTCATCAGTGGACCTCTTCCCAGCATAGACAGAAGGAAGATGAACAAATTTACCCAGCTGCTTCAGCTGAACACATGGCTGTTCAAAATTCTCAATGTAGTGCAGTCCTCTGGCTGCACATTCGTTGATCTATTCTGGAAACGAGAAGACCTGTTCAAGGGAAATGGCCCACACCTGAGCAGAGGTGAAGTGCTGACGGAAAACCTCCTCCACGCTCTGAGGCACCGGCCTGGACAGGCTCCTGGGCCAGTGAGAGAAAAGAGGAATGAGAGAAGCATTCCTGCTGTGCCAACCAGAGACCGAGCCAATGTGTCAGCACCACCAGCAGCACCACAACTACAACCACCACCTCCCCCAGCGAAGGAGTCACCACCTGCACCACAACCATCTCCCCCAGCAAGGGATTCAGCAGCACCACCACCTCCTCCAGAGAACAAGTCAGCAGCATCACCTTCCCAAGTGAAGGATTCATCTCCAGCGTTACCTCCCCGAGGGCCCTCGTCACAGGCCTTGAACCTGTCTGTTACAGCCCCAACAGAGGTTTCAGCCCCAACAGCACCCCCATCACCAGCCCTGGGTCCCCTTTGCTACATCCACTTCCTCTAGGGACTCCTCACTTTCTTTTTCCTCCCCACCTTCACCCATGGCCCTTCCCAACCATCTAGAAAGCCTCATCAGATCAGGAATTAAGATGGCTCCCCTCACACCCAATATAGTGCGATGAAGAGTTCTGTAATCAACTATACAGAACTCTTCCTCATACCCACCTATGCCTCGGTCCTCAACTGGTCCCTCACCCAAACTCCCCCCTGCTCTCCCTTCCCCCAGAGCTGTTATCACCAAGAGCTAGGACACACAGGGCCTCTGCTGTCTCAGGACATACAGTCATGATAAAAATATCATGCTGAGGCCCTGTGATGGAGCTATATCTACAGTTACACCACGTAGACTGATTAACAGAAGGACAGTTAGACTGTCCAATCAGAGACATTTAGTTTACATTCCCTGTAAGACGATAACATCCAGTTCTACTGAAACTAATCTGAAATTTGCTGTGCTCAATGTCAGATCATTATGTTACAAGTCATTTTTAATTAATGATTTTGTTCTTTTAATCTTGACTTTGTTTTTAACTGAAACATGGCTCGACAAAAACACAGGTAATGCTATTCTAGTGGAACGAGTAAACAAAAAGGGTGTGGAGGTGTGTGTGCGTTTTTTAGAGATAATGTAGTTACTCACAGATTATCATTTGAGGTGTTTTCATCTTTTGAGTATGTTTCTTTTAAAATGGAGCTAAAACAATTCCCCTCCATAGTCATATACAAACCTCCCCAGCACTGTCTGAGTTATTGATGATTTTACTGAGATGCTTTCAGTCGTATGCACAGACTTTGATGGTTTAGTCATTACAGGTGATTTTAATGTACACGTGGATAATGTGTTTGACAGAAACGAGCTCAGTTCTGTCCTTTAAACCTTTGGTCTGATTCAGCATGTCAGCGAGTCCACCCACAACAGAGGACACACTCTGGACCTGCTCATTATGAAAGGAGTAAATGTTTCAAATGTCAGTGTGGTGGATGTTTTCTCTGTGTGATCATTTCTGTGTCTTTTTTGACGTGTCTGTTATTCCCAAACCAGCGGCTGGTCCTGCAGTTGTTTGAAGGAGACACATAAATGGTAAAAACAGGTGCACTGTTCATGGAAATGATACACTTTGAAAATGCCTCATCTTCTAATGTTGATTTGTTGAACTCTGACTTCGAGTGTTTTGAATGGTCTAGAGACCATTGCCCCGGTGAAGGTTAAAATGGTTAAAGATTAAGCAGAAAGCGCCATGGAGGAACGATGACTTGTTCATGGCACAGAAAAGGGAGTGCCGGAGGGCCGAGCGGGAATGGAGCAAGTCAAAGCTCCAGGTTCATTATGAGATTTACAGAGAAAAGATGCACATGTACAACCACAGTTTATGTAGAACAAGGCAAAGGTATTTTTCTGACATTATTGGAAGTAGTAACAACTCTCATATCCTGTTTGCAACAGTAAACAGATTAACCCCCCCCCCCCCCAGCTCTACTGCCGTTGAAACAAATTTCCACATCTCAGTGCAATGAGTTTGCAGTATTCTTTAATGACAAGGTTCAGGGCATTCAAAATGCCATCAATTCCACAGCGCAAATAACTCAGCAGCCACCGAGACACAGAGCTGACTCACTTTGTACCTGTAACTGACAAAAAACTGTCCAAGAGATTGTCACCAGTCTGAGTTCATCTACATGCTGCCTCGATGTGTTACCCACTAAATTTCTAAAGTCTGTGCTCAACAGTTTGCTGTCACCAGTCACATAGTTAACATGTCACTTCAATCTGGAACATTCCCAAGAGCTTTGAAAACTGCGGTTATCAAGCCTCTCCTAAAGAAGTCTTAATGTCATGATAATGAACAATTACTGACCAATCTCAAATCTGCCATTTCTAGGCAAAGTCCTTGAAAAAGGTGTTTACCAACAGTTTATTAACTTTCTCCAAATTAACAACTCCTTTGATGTTTTCCAATCAGGTTTTAGACCCACCACAGACTGAGACTGCTCTTATCAAGGTGACAAATGACATCCGCCTGAACACTGATGCAGGCAAAGTCTCAGTGTTGATCCTGTTAGATCTGAGTTCTGCCTTTGACACTGTGGATCATGGGATCCTCTTACAGAGACTAGGGGACTGGGAGGGCATCTGTGGTACGGCACTAAACTGGTTCAAGTCCTATTTAGAAAACGGAGTACTTTGTTGAAATTGGAAAATGTGTCTCAGATAAAATGTCCCTGACCTGTGGGGTGCCCCAGGGGTCAATCCTGGGACCCCTGCTGTTCAATCTGTACATGCTGCTGTTAGGCCAGTTAATACGCAGCAATAATGTGTCTTACCACAACTCTGCAGATGACACTCAGATCTATGTCTCACTGCAGCAGGTGAATATGGACCAGTGGATTCACTCACTGCATCAACAGATCAGTGTGTGGAGGAAAAACAACTTTCTTATGCTAAACTCAGATAAGACTGAAGTCATCATCTTTGCTCCACAGAAACATGGAGAACGTGTCAGCAGTCACCTCCAGTCTCTCTCTCTAAAACCTTCAAATCAGGCTTGAAATCTAGGGGTAATAATGGACTCAGACTTGAACTTTAACAGACACATCAAATCGGTAACATCTGCAGCATTTTACCACCTAAAAAACATTGTAAAAATCAAAGGTAAACTGTCAAAGCCTGACTTGGAGAGACTTGTCCATGCATTTGTCTCCAGTAGGTTAGACGACTATAACGGCCTACTCACTGGCCTCTCCAAACGAGCCTTAACACAGCTGCAGTACATCCAGAACACTGCTGCTCGGGTCCTGACTAGAACCAGGAAGTACGAGCACATGCTCAGTGTGCTCAGGTCTCTGCACTGGCTCCTGTAGCTCAAAGAATAGACTTTAAAGCAGCTCTGCTTGTGTCTCTCCATGGCCTAGGTCCAAAGTACATCTGACATGTTAGTGCCATATGAACCATCTCACACTGAGGACTTCAGGGACCGGCCTCCTGCTGGTGCCCAGAGTCAGGACTAAACATGGGGAATTGGCGTTTCAGTTTTGTGCAACTAAAACCTGGAACAGTCTTCCTGAAGATGTGAGACAGGCCTCTACTTTGACAATGTTTAAATCCAGGCTCAAAATGGTTCTGTTTATCTGTGCAGACGACTGAAAGGTTTTTATTCTGCACTCTTCTGTTTTAATGTTAATTTTATTATGATTTGTGATTATTCATGTTTTGATTTTTGTGACTTTAATGTCTTTATTCTGTAAAGCACTTTGAATTACTTTGTGTATGAATTGTGCTGTACAAATAAACTTGCCTTGACAAGTATAATTTTACTCAAATCTAGAGCAGCTGTATTGAAATTGTATGAAAGTCTTGACTTCTTGAACTGAACTGTCACCTAATGTCTTTGAACACTGGATAATGAGTGACACACTATTTACTCTAAACAAAACTATGACCAAGTTTAGGTAATGGCTTTTGTAGATAAGACGGAAACAGCACAGACTGTGACCTTTGACATTTTGACTGTGTGAGTTTAATTAAATGACATTTCACAACAAAGTTATCATTGGGCAAATAGTGACAAAAAACGGCAGCGAACACACTCTTCATTCAGACATACGATGCCCACTGTGTCTTTGTTTTGTTTTAGTTTTTGTTAGTTTCCTCTCCACCCACCTCTTACAGATAAAGAGGACTACCCTATTGTATAAGAAATGTACATCTGTATATTGCGGCAGTGTACAACTGTCAAATCTGTACTTCTATAAAAATCACCAGTATCCACAGTCTCACGCCCGGAGCCCTTCACCTATTTGCAGCTTTGCCTCTGTGCAGTACCCGGTGCACCGGCTCCAGGAAGATGAGCTTCATTGAACAATGGACCAGCTGTAGCAGGGCTGCTCCAGGAGGAAAACATGGACCAGCATGAAATCAGCCTAATTTTTATTAACACTGTTTATCCAAATGTAACATCCATTATAGGTTGTGCAGTTTATGCTCCTATCACTATCACTCTGCACGAGGGTCCAGCTCATCTTTACACACGGGGAATTGATTATTCTGTGACAGAAGAGCATCAGGTCAGAATGAGGATACAGAGGCTGCTTAAGTAGGTGCTGTTAAACGTATTATTTATTTACTTATTACTACCACTACCACTGCTGCGGATGGCAAAAGTCACGGCAACATCAGTAACAGCCTATATCTTGCCACACAAACGCTCAAAAGTGGATCCTCCATTGATGCCCTAGTTCCTCATTTTACATACCACATTATTTCATGATATTTTTGTATCATGTTTTAACATTATATTGTCATGTAATGTCATGACATTATCATGTTAAAATGTGACAAGGCTGATTTTTATTATTCAGATAGAGTAGTACCTTCAGTTAGCATCCCACCCCCAGGAAATGTTGATGACATCAGCTGAAACACATCAGTTTTTTTTACATAGAACTTTTATTACACTTGAAATCATTAGAAGTATTTAGCACATTGTTTAAAGTTTGTAAAAAGATGAGGCTGCAAGATCCAACATTCATGGTAACAATCATGTTTCAATCAACACTAACACTTCTCAGTCCTCGTTCTTGAGTTTTTCTTCAGGCCAGGGGCAGAGCTCTTTGGTGGGATCCATCATGGCTGGTGGTGGCAGTTGAAGACATTGCATCTGCTCCTTGAACTCCTGAATCTCGTTCTGCTCCAGCTCTCTTCTTCGACTGAACAGGTAAGTCCTGTTTCCTGATTCCACAGTACAATGCATAATCAGACAGTCAGGACAAGAGTCTGGATAAAAACACCGCTGGAATTGGTCCCTGGAGTCGGGTCTAAGGTGAAGCTGCTCCCATTCAGAGCAATACTGGCATTAATATAACGGCATTTGTTGTCAGTCCGAAATGCGCGTGAGTACAAGATATTCGTCTTACTTTTGTTGCTGGGGAAATAGATAGCTGCACTATCTCATTGGATGAATTTTTCCTGGAAAGAAAGGGGACTGAGGCTGACGGCCCATGTCCCCTGAGGACGTCCAGGATCCAGTTGTTCTGCTGGTCGGGTTAGCTGTTCACACGTCAGAGGAGCAGAGGAAGTTAAACTGGCCAAGCTCAACAAAAGTGGCACCAATCCACGAAGAAGCATTTTGTGTTTTGTCGTTGAGCAGAGATAGACCTGCTGTCTGAAAGCACACTGGTGACTGTGATAGCAGGCTGGCTTTTTTATAGCTGAGCTCACAATATAGATTCCAATAAAAATTAATTCCAGAGAGCAGAGTCCAAATAACGAGGATTAAGAAATCAAGTAAATATTTGATGTCTCCGAAGCCGAGCCAAGTATAATTTTATTAACACTGAATATAACACTGAATAACACTGAATAACTAGTGACACGCAGGTAAAGAAATAATTGTGATTTATTATTTACACTAAATAAATGATGACCAAGTTTACATAATGGCTGAATTTTGTAGATAAGACAGAATATTAATGTCACAATGACCAGAAACAGCGGAGACTGTGACCTGTGACATTTAAACTGAGTTTAGTTAAATGACATTTCACAACAAAGTTATCATTTGGAAAATAGTGACCAAAAAAATGCAGTGGAGTGGATAGATCCTCCATTGATGCCCTAGTTCCTTGTTTTACATATCACATTATTTCATATTTTTGTACCAGATTTTAACATGATACTGTCACGTGATTTTATGATGACATGTTAAAATGTGACACTGCTGATTTTTATTTTAGTAGTTGATAGTTGCACATGGCCATAACATTCATATGTCATCTTACTGTCAAACCATTTAAGATTACAAAAGTGGATAGTGTTTTCACTATACTATGGATTTGTACAGGAACTTAAAAGAGACATATCATGCTCTTGGGGTAATTTGTATTAAACTACTGCTTATTCTGTACACCAGCATCATCCAACCTGTCCTACTGTACTGTTCACCATGTTTTCTTACCATGCTCACAGTTAAAAACCGTAATTCATTTACAAAAATAACCCACCTAGCAGCAAAAATCATTGGTCTCCCTACTCCCAGTCTGTCACAGTTAAACTCTAAAGCCATCACTCGGATAGCACAGACAATAACACAGGACCACACTCACCCACTGCACCGGTACTTTACTCTACTGCACCGGTACTTTACTCTACTGCCTTCAGGACGACGATACAGGACTCTCAGATGTAACAAAGCACGCTTCAAAAATAGTCTCATACCCACAGCCATTATTAACTTGAACAATTTATAGACTACGGAACTCTAATTATCATTATGCACTTTTACAATGTCAATAACCTACCTTTGTGTTTTTCCAATATATGTGATGTGTTTGTGTGGCATTGTATGTATGTATGGCGTTTTTCTCTGTGTGTTTTTGACTGTGAAGACAAATTTCCCCTCGGGGACAATAAAGTAACTAACTAACTATCTAACTATTTAATTATTTACAAAATGATTAAAATGCCAAATACTGATCTATTTACATAGATCAGTATTTGGCATTTTGTTCATTGTGAACAGTGATATTATTCTGAATCTGTTAACTGGTAGAAACGGGTCCATTGACTTCTGTTAAACTGCTGGACTGATGGGGGACATATTTTACAGGATCTTTTATATTTTTATTTATTTTGTATTATATTTTAATTGTATTTATTTATTTTATTTTGTTTTTGCTGGTTAATGCTGGTATAACACAGTGGATTTCAGGACACAGATGTAAAACTTAATTTGTTTGATGAGGATCATTTCTGTTGAGTAACTCCACGCCTGTGATTGGCCGAAAAAGAAATGCTGATTCCTTATTGGCTCAAGACTGTGATTAGCCCCGCCCCTCACGGGCGCACGCACCTGTTGTTTTTTTCTGCTGATGGAGGAGACAGAGCACAAACACAACTTGAACCTGAGCTACAACCAATTTACTAAATCTGAATATGTCAACATTGACCCGGAAGATCAGAGGCCCGCACCTGACCCACGTCTGACACCAGTGTGGATTTAAATCAACTTGGTGAGTGGAATCCAATCGCTAACATGGGAGCTAACATGCTAACGTTAACTTACAAGTTAAAGACAAATTCACTGTGTTTGATCTGTAGAGGAGCTGGACTGAAGGACGCGTCGATGGTTTATTTCACTGAGTCCAGTGAAATAAACCATCGAAGCGTCTCGTTGAGTAGTTTTATACGGAGCTGGAGTGTGTGTTAGCATCTAATTTAGCAGCTAAAGCTAAGCTACCTCGTCTTGGCCATGGGGAAAAATGTACGGGGTTTCCCCACAGGCACGGGCCCGTCTGGAGTGTGTGCTTTAGGACAGTTTAGCACTATTAGATGGAAAATAAACCACGAGAACAGTATTAGTTCTCATGGTTTAGTTTAAACCACTTGCATTAATTCTATGGCCATAATAATGAGCTAGAAATACAAACTCTGCGTGTTAAAGGTTGCCGACCCCTGCTACAAAGAGCCATTTGGACCCAGTTTCCAAGGAAAATGAAACACTGGGAGCCGCAAATACTTTTTGACATCTAAAATAAAGATAACACTGTGTATAATAACGTAACAGAATGTTTTATTTTCACGGACAAGCCTTCTACACGTGGCAGATAAATATGGCAAAAATAAGTTAAGTGCAGAAAAAATTCATTTTCACTCGCTTGTGGCTCTACTTTTGGGAGTCATGTCTGATGTGTTATACGTGATACGTCATCGTGGAGACAAGAGCAGATAATAAACTTGTCACTACATCAAATGGATTTCTGTGGCGATTTCCTCTCAGGATTTTCATGATGTATCCAGGAACGAGTTTATTAGTGCGTCATTACGGGCGAAAGTTACGTCGGAGAAGATACTGACCCCTGTGCGCACATAAGAAAATATTTTCTTATTTTGATCAACGAAAAATAAGAAAATATAATTTTATTTGAATTATTCAAGATCATATTAATCCTCCAGTTTAAACTACAATAAAAAAAGAACTAACACAAATAAAATACACCAATTAAATACTTAAAATTTATTTTTCCAAGCCACGCAGAGCAGCAGTCTAAGGATGAAAGAGCCGTGGGTTGGCGCCCCCTGGTCTATAGTCACAGCCCTGTTCTCCACACAGCCTAGCTTTTTCAGAGTGGACCTTGGAATTGGATTTCTCCCTGACGAGGGGATGGTGACCCTTCCCGTTTGAACTGAACTGAACCAAAGTTGTCCTTCTGAGTGAGCAGGCTGTTCTCCCACCACTACGGACAATTGGATTGTGGTAGGACGGTACCACACTGCATCAAACTAACTACTAAGACTTTACATAACATGAAGGCAAATGGGGACACTGGGGTATGTTTTGTTTTGTAAATGAATGTTACTGTTAATGTTATTTTCAGTACATCTCACCTAACTTTACCTATGGCTTCTTCAGTTAGCATCACACCCCCAGGAAATGTTGATGATATCAGGTGAAACGCACGAATCTTTATTACATAGAATTTTTATTACACTTCAAATCACTAGAAGCATTTAGCACATTGTTGAAAGATTGTAGAAACATTCAACATTGATAGTATTTATTTTTATCACTTGGTTTTACACACAATCATGTTCTCGATCATCACATTTGTGTCTCCTCCTCGAGTGTTTCTTCAGGCAAGGGGCAGAACTTTTTGGTGGGATCCAAGATGGTTGGTGGTGGCATTTGAAGACATCGCATCTGCTCCCTGAACTCCTGAATCTCTTTCTGCTCCAACCGTCTTCTCCGACTTAACAGGTAAAAGTGGGTAATCTTTTCTGATTTCACAGTCAAGCCCACGACCTTACAGTCAGGACAAGAGGTCTGGAGAAAAACACCGCTGGAATTGCTCGCTGGAATCCCTTCAAAGGTGTAGCTGCTCCCATTCACAGAAATCTTGGAATACATATACTGGCATTTGTTGTTGACCCGAAATGCGTGTGAGTACGAGATATTTGTCTCACTATTGTTGCTGAGAAAATGGATAGTTGCACTATCTCGTCGAGTGAATCTCTCATGGTAAAGCAGGGGTCTGATGCTGCCACCTATAACGGCCCATGCCCCCTGAAAAAGACCAGGATCCAGTCGCTCTGGTGGTCGGGTTAGCTGTTCACATGTCAGAGGAGCAGAGGAAGTTAAACTGGCCAAGCTCAACAAAAGTGGCACCAATCCATGAAGAAGCATTTTGTCTTTTGTCGTCTGTCGTTCAGCAGAGATACCAGATACCTGCTGTCTGAAAGCACACTGGTGACTGTGATAGCAGGCTGGCTCTTTTTGTAGCTGAGCTCATGATATAGATTCCAATAAATTTAATTCCAGAGAGCAGAGTCCAGTTAACAAGAGGATAAAGAAACCAAGTAAATATTTCCCTGGAAGCCGAGCCAATGAGCTACAAGCACGGATATTTGTTTTAGAATCTGAAAAAGGACTTCACCAGATGCTCCCTGTGACTTTCAGGGGTCAGCAGCCCACAGATACTTTCAAAGAAGAGGGTGAAAAAACTGCTACTTTCAACTTAAACCTGAGTGATACTGTGTATTTTCCAAAACTTTGTAAAGACAAGAATGCCAAGTCAATGCAACAAGTGATAACAGACAATGCTAATATAGTTACATCACCCAAAATACAGCTTATAAACAGCTTACAGATCTTTACCACTGTCACAGACTCATGTTGATGTTAATATACAAATGGAAAATGGATTTTTGTCACAAAACAAGAGCAATGACGTTGGCAGAAAGGAGATCTGTGCCAAACGTCAAGGTCAGAGATACGCTGCTGCTAGGAGATGGTGCTATCAGAGATGTGAGCCACAGAGGAATCCAAACCACCTCTTATCCCAGTCACACTGTTTCTGAGATTACAAAACTCCTCCCAAAAGTTTTGTCAGCATACCAAGGAGCTGAACAGCTGATTGTGCACCAGACACCAGAATGAATCAGACTGAAATCTTGAAAAAGGACTTAATTGAATTATTTGAGGAGCTTGATAAAGTGGAGGTTAAGACTTTCATCAGTGGACCTCTTCCCAGTATAGACAGAAGGAAGATGAACAAACTTACCTGGCTGTTTCAGCTGAACACATGGCTGTTCAACGAATGTGCAGCCAGAGGACTGCACTACATTGAGAACTGTTATCTATTCTGGAAACGAGACGACCTGTTCAAGGGAAATGTCCCAGACAGGGTCCTGGGCCAGTGAGAGAAAAGAGGAATGAGAGAAGCATTCCTGCTGTGCCAACCAGAGACCGAGCCAATGTGTCGGCACCACCAGCAGCACCACAACTACAACCACCACCTCCCCCAGCAAAGGAGTCACCACCAGCAGCACAACCATCTCCCCCAGTGAAGGATTCAGCAGCACCACCACCTCCCCAAGAGAACAAATCAGCATCATCACCACCTTCAAAAGTGAAGGATTCATCTCCAGCTTTACTTTCCCCAGAGCCCTCGTCACAGGCCTTGAACCTGTCTATGACAGCCCCAACAGAGGTTTCAGTCCCAACAGCACCCACATCACCAGCTCTGGGTCCCCTTTGCTACATCCACTCCCTCCAGGGACTCCTCACTCTCCTTTTCCTCTCCACCTTCACCCATGGCCCTTCCCAACCATCTAGAAAGCCTCATCAGATCAGGAATTAAGATGGCTCCCCTCACACCCAATATAGTGTGATCAAGAGTTCTGGCATCAATTATACAGAACTCTTCCCCGTACCCACCTATCCCCCCTCGTCTTTCACCCAAACTCCCCCCAGCTCCGCCTCCTCGGCCCTCACCTGGTCCCTCACCCAAACTCCCCCCTGCTCTCCTTGTAATTTAGTCATTACAGGTGATTTTAATGTACATGTGGATAATGTGTTTGACAGAAACACTAAAGAGCTCAGTCCTGTCCTTTAAACCTTTGGTCTGACTCATGTCAGCGAGTCCACCTACAACAGAGGACACACTCTGGACCTGCTCATTACAAAAGGAGTAAATATTTCAAATGGCAATGTGGTGGATGTTGCTCTGTCTGATCATTTCTGTCTTTTTTGACATGTCTGTTATTCCCAAACCAGCGGCTGGTCCTGCAGTTGTTTGAAGGAGACACATAAATGATAAAACAGGTGCACTGTTCATGGAAATGATACACTTTGAAAATGCCTCATCTTCTAATGTTGATTTGTTGAACTCTGTGACTTCGAGTGTTTTGAATGTTCTGGAGACCATTGCCCCGATGAAGGTTAAAATGGTTAAAGATTAAGCAGAAAGCGCCATGGAGGAATGATGACTCGGTCAGGGCACAGAAAAGGGAGTGCCGGAGTGCCGAGCGGGAATGGAGCAAGTCAAAGCTCCAGGTTCATTATGAGATTTACAGAGAAAAGATGCACATGTACAACCACAGTTTATGTACAACAAGGCAAAGGTATTTTTCTGACATTATTGGAAATTGTAGTAACAACTCTCATATCCTGTTTGCAACAGTAAACAGATTAACAACCCCCCCCCCCCCCCCCCCCCAGTGTTCTTTAATGACAAGGTTCAGGGCATTAAAAATGCCATCAATTCCACGACGCAAATAACTCAGCAGCCACCGCGACACAGAGCTGAATCACTTTGTACCTGTAACTGACAAAAAACTGTCCAAGAGATTGTCACCAGTCTGAGTTCATCTACATGCTGCCTCGATGTGTTACCCACTAAATTTTTACCACCTAAAAAACATTGTAAAAATCAAAGGTAAACTGTCAAAGCCAGACTTAGAGAGACTTGTCCATGCATTTGTCTCCAGTAGGTTAGACGACTGTAACGGCCTGCTCAGTGGCCTCTCCAAACGAGCCTTAACACAGCTGCAGTACATCCAGAACACTGCTGTTCGGGTCCTGACTAGAACCAGGAAGTACGAGCACATAAGTCCTGTGCTCAGGTCTCTGGCTCCTGTAGCTCAAAGAATAGACTTTAAAGCAGCTCTGCTTGTGTATAAGTCTCTCCATGGCCTAGGTCCAAAGTACATCTGACATGTTAGTGCCATATGAACCATCTCACACTGAGGACTTCAGGGATCGGCCTCCTGCTGGTGCCCAGAGTCAGGACTAAACATGGGGAATTAGCGTTTTAGTTTTGTGCAACTAAAACCTGGAACAGTCTTCCTGAAGATGTGAGACAGGCCTTTACTTTGACAATGTTTAAATCCAGGCTCAAAATGGTTCTGTTTATCTGTGCATACGACTGAAAGGTTTCTATTCTGCACTCTTCTGTTTTAATGTTAATTTTATTATGATTTGTGATTATTCATGTTTTGATTTTTGTGACTTTAATGTCTTTATTATTCTGTAAAGCACTTTGAATTACTTTGTGTATGAATTGTGCTGTACAAATAAACTTGCCTTGCCAAGTATAATTTTACTCAAATCTAGAGCATCTGTATTGAAAATGTATAAAAGTCTTGACTTCTTGAACTGAAGTGTCACCTAATGTCTTTGAACATTTAATAACGAGTGACACGCAGGTAAAGAAATAACTGTGATTTATTATTTACTCTAAATAAACAAAGCAATGACCAAGTTTAGGTAATGGCTGAATTTTGTAAATAAGACAGAATATTATCAATGTCACAATGACCAGAAACATCCTATATGTTGCCGTACAAACGCTCAAAAGTGGATAGATCCTCCATTGATGCCCTAGTTCCTTGTTTTACATATCACATTATTTCATGCTGCGCCTAAACTCTGGAATGCACTTCCACTGAATGTTAGAATGGCCGACTCACTTCCTGTTTTTAAATCTCTTCTTAAAACTACTTTTCAGCTTGGCTTTTAACTCAGTGTAAAGACTTGACATTTATCATGTTCTGTTTTTAATGTGATTCCGTCTCATGTTTTTTGTGTTTTAACTTGTGTACAGCACTGTGTTGTTTTTAAAGTGCTTTATAAATAAAGTTGGATTGGATTGGATTTCATGACATTATCATGTTAAAACGTGACAAGGCTGATTTTTATTTTTTAGATGGATTAGTACCTTCAGTTAGCATCCCACCCCCAGGAAATGCTGATGACATCAGCTGAAACATCAATGCTTATTACATAGAACTTTTATTACACTTCAAATCACTAGAAGCATTTAGCACATTGTTTAAAGTTTGTAAAAAGATGAGACTGCAAGGTCCAACATTGATGGTAACACTTGGTTTTACACACAATCATGTTTCAGTCCACACTGTAACATTTCTCAGTCCTCGTTCTTGAGTTTTTCTTCAGGCCAGGGGCAGAGCTCTTTGGTGGGATCCATCATGGCTGGTGGTGGCAATTGAAGACATTGCACCTGCTCCTTGAACTCCTGAATCTCGTTCTGCTCCAGTTCTCTTCTTCGACTGAACAGGTAAAAGTGGGTCCTGTTTCCTGATTCCACAGTAAAGCTCATGATCAGACAGTCGGGACAAGAGGTCTGGACAAAAACGCTGCTGGAATTGCTCGCTGGCATCCCGTCAAAGGTGAAGCGGCTCCCGTTCAGTGTAATATTGGAAGAACTATACTGGCATTTGTCCTCAATCCGAAATCCCCGTGAGTATGAGGTATTCGTCTCACCTTTGTTGCTGGGGAAATTGATAGATGCGCTGTCTCGTTTGCTAAATTTCTCAAGGTACGGTAGGTAGCTGATGCTGCCGCCTATGAGGGCCCATGTCCCCTGAAGACGTCCAGGATCCAGTTGATCTGCTGGTCGGGTTAGCTGTTCACATGTCAGAGGAGCAGAGGAAGTTAAACTGGCCAAGCTCAACAAAAGTGGAGCAATTCTATGAAGAAGCAATTTGTGTTTTGTCGTTGAGCAGAGATAGTAGGCCTGTCTGAAAGCACACTGGTGACTGTGACATCAGGCTGGATCTTTTTGTAGCTGAACAGATGATATAGTTTCACAATGGAGGAAATTCCAGCGAGCAGAGTCCAATTAACAAGAGGATCAAGAAATCAAGTAAATATTTGATGTCTCTGGAAGCCGAGCCAAGTATAATTTTACTCAAATCTAGAGCAAGTGAATGAAAATGTATAAAAGTGTCACCTAATGTCTTTAAACACTGAATAACTAGTGACACGCAGGTAAAGAAATATTTGTGATTTATTATTTAGTCTAAATAAACAAAACAATGGAAGGCCAGGGACGTCGCCTCACGCTGCTTCTCATTGATCACCTTTACAGTCAATCTGTTTTAGCCGATCACCGTCTACAATCCCTCATCTCAGTTCAGTTTATTTCCCAAAACAAAGGGAAAACTTTGCAGCTCCTTAGAATAAGACGAGAGCTTAGTCTGATCTGTCACCTGCTGAGACCTACAGTAAAATAACGAGCCCCGTAGACCAAAGAGTCATTAGTTAAACTACTCGTTACTGGTAAAACTAGTTTAAACAGCGTTAACACTGATAAGACACCCACAGTTGGCTTTTCTTCTGATGAGAGGGTTAGATATAGTTACAAAATAAGGAATAACTTGTCTATCTTATATTTATCATGCTCATCTAGGTGAAGACGGGCACTGAATTGACTTACATCTCGTGTTTTGGTTTGGCGGACACACATTATGCATTTAGTTTATTTGCAGTAGACGAATAGCAGCTTGTTGTGAATTGGTCACTTGCTGTGTCTTTGTAGCGTTACTGCCAGTATAATTATTATGAAGTAACCTGTGACTTATTCGCAAGCTGCATTTATATGAGCCGTGATGACATAGTAACAAGTATTTGCGAGGAAAGGATCACTATTAGCAACTCATTTCTGGGGAGGAAGGCCAAAGATGCGCTTCAGAGAGTTGTTTGGTTCGTGCCCGATGAAGCAAACTGGTAAAACAAAAACTCTAACTTGCGTAATGTTCATTTAAATAAAAATCAGCAGCATCACGTGTAAAGACGATACAATAATATACAGATGTGAGTGTGAGCGGAGAGGAGATGACGACAAAAAATAAAACGCAAAAGAGACACAGTGGGCGCCGTATGTCTGAATGATGCTGTTCTTTGTCACTATTTGCCGAATGACGACTTTGAGTTTAGTTAAATGACATTTCACAACAGTCAAAATGTCAAAGGTCAAAGTCTCCGCTGTTTCACTGTGACATCGATCATCTTCTGTCTTATCTACAAAATTCAGCCATTACCTAAACTTGGTCATTCTTAGTTATTGTTTTGTTTATTTAGTGTAAATAGTAAATCACAATTATTTCTTTACCTGCGTGTCACTATTTATTCAGTGTTTAAAGACATTAGGTGACACTTCAGTTCAAGAAGTCAAGATTTTCAGACATTTTCATTCACTTGCTCTAGATTTGAGTAAAATTATACTTGGCTCGGCTTCCAGAGACATCAGATAATTCCCTGATTTCTTAATCCTCTTGTTAATTGGACTCTGCTCGCTGGAATTTCCTTCATTGTGAAACTATATCATCTGTTCAGCTACAAAAAGATCCAGCCTGATATCACAGTCACCAGTGTGCTTTCAGACAGGCCTACTATCTCTGCTCTAAACGACAAAACACAAAATGCTTCTTCGTGGATTGGTGCCACTTTTGTTGAGCTTGGCCAGTTTAACTTCCTCTGCTCCTCTGACATGTGAACAGCTAACCCGACCAGCAGATCAACTGGATCCTGGACGTTTTCAGGGGACATGGGCCCTCGTAGCTGGTAGTATGAGTTACCGTCCATACCTTGAGAAATTCAGCAAAGGAAAAGGCGCATCTGTCCATTTCCCCGGCAACCAAAGTGAGACGAATATCTCGTACTCACGGGGATTTTTGATTGACGACAAATGCCACTATAGTTCTTCCATTATGACTCTGAATGGGAGCAGCTTCACCTTAGACGGGATTCCAGCGAGCAATTCCAGCGGCCTTTTTGTCCAGACCTCTTGTCCCGACTGTCTGATCATGAGCTTTACTGTGGAATCAGGAAAGAGTGCTCGTTTTTACCTTTTAAGTCGGCGAAGAGAGCTGGAGCAGAACGAGATTCAGGAGTTCGAGGAGCAGATGCGATGTCTTCAAATGCCACCACCAGCCATGATGGATCCCACCAAAGAGCTCTGCCCCTGGCCTGAAGAAAAACTCAAGAACGAGGACTGAGAAGTGTTAGTGTTTATTGAAACATGATTGTGTCTAAACCCAAGTTTGTTACCATCAATGTTTGATCTGACAGTCTCATCTTTTTACAAACTTTAAACAATGTGCTAAATGCTTCTAGTGATTTGAAGTGTAATAAAAGTTCTATGTAATAAAAACTGATGCGTTTCATCTGATATCATGAACATTCTCTGGGTGTGATGTAACCAAAGGTACTACTCTGTCTGAAGCTCTGCTGCTCCAGTTAGACTTTAATCTGAGCTTTTGTTTTAACACAATCTGACCAGAAAAAAATGATTTAGCTCACCTGTTCAAACTGATTTGTGATTGTGCAAGACACTTCACCCACGTTGCCTTGTATGAAAGTGGTGTGTGTGTGAATGATAGGTGGTGGTCGGAGGGGCCGATGGCGCAAATGGGCAGCCTCACTTCCGTCAGTCTGCCCCAGGGCAGCTGTGGCTACAATAGTATCTTACCATCACCAAGTGTGGAAATGAATGAATAATGACTCTAGTGTAGAGCTTTGAGAGGCTTTGAAAAGCGCATTACATGCGTAAGCCATTATTATTATTATTATTATTATTATTATAAAATTACAGCCACAGGCTAGCTAGCATTAGCCAACAGTTTTCAGGAGCCACTGTGTCTCTGTGGAGTCATTTATTAACTTAGGCCTGCAGTAATTTGGTAGATATACAAGTAATATTTGTATGGCTGTTGGGATAATCATAATAAATGTTTTTGTGTCGGAAAAGCTGAATTTTGTAGATATTGCTGCGTTCAGACCGCGGGGTCAAAAACACTTTGGACACCTCTAGTGTTTTCTTTGAGATCCTTTGGGTGTTTTGTTTTGTGTCTTTGTGAACGCTGCAGACCAGGTTTAAAGTTTGGTTTTAGTGTATTTATTACATAAAACTTAGCAATGAAGGTGATTGGCTTGGCGGCGGCGCGTCTGGGTCCTGGACTGTCCTTTAGGTTTGCCGGTGCGCCCTGTATGTAGCTCATGTCTTTGTTCTCCTTCTGGATAATGACATTACTGGAGTGTAGTTTTTTGATTGGTTGAAACTTTTTCAGTGGTGACATCTGAAGTGCGTCCTTCATAGACTTTGCTCTGGTCTGAACACAACCTAAGACAGAATATTGTCAATGTCACAGTGAAACATCAGAGACTCTGGCCTTTGGCGTTTTGACTGTTGTGAAATGTCATTTAACTAAACTCACACCAAGTCATCATTCGGCAAATAATGACAAACGACAGCAGCAAACACACTTCTCATTCAGACATATGGTGCCCACTGTGTCTTTGTTGTGTCATTTTTTTGTTAAATTGTCCTCTCCACCCACCACTTACAGATAAAGACGACTACTCTGTTGTATAAGAAAGAAATTTACATCTGTAGATTACGGCAATGTACAACCGACACATCTGTACTTAAGTAAAAATCACCATTATCACGTTTTAACATGATTCTATGATGAAACAACGTGAAAGTGTCATGTTAAAACGTGACACTGCTGGTTTTTATTTTAGTAAAGAGTTGGCAGTTGTACGTCGCTGTAACATTCATACATCATCTTAGTGTAAAACCATTTAATATGACAAAAGCTATAGGAACTTAACCCTTGTGTCGTCCTGGGGTAATTTAAGACCCCAAAAAATAACTCACTCACAGCAGAACTTGGACATTTCTTAATCAAGTAGGTTGAAAATTGGGCCACTTGTTCATTTGGATGATTTCTATCAAAAATGAAAGTACATTAAAGTTCAATTTGACCCCAATTTGTTTCTCTTTTAACTCAGATCAACTTAATTTCCACCTCTGCACTTGACAAACACAGGACAGTGATGGAAATTAAGAGTTGCAGGAGATTTTGAAGTCCAAAAATCCACAATCTTTACTAAAATATGGCCTACTAACCAAAATAAAATAAATAAATACATTTGGTATCAGTACATTAGTCTGAAGTTTGACTGAAAATAAGCTTCAAATTATATATGTATTTTATGGCTGAGTTATAAGAAAAATAAATTGGGCCCAGAGGAACTTCAACGTAACTCTACTGGGAGGAACACACAGGGGTTAAAAGAGCCATGTCGTGCTTTTGGTGTAGTTGATATTGAACTATAACTTACATCGATCAGTATTTGACATTTTCTTCACTGTAAACTTCTTATTAATAGATGCAGCTCCATTGACTTGATGTTAAACTGCTGAACTGATAAGTGGCATAGTGTCTTTTCACCATAAGAAGCTGTGTTTTTATTGTCGAAAAGGGGCTTTGTGACATTTTCAGACCCCGTGTTTATGATCCAGATTCAGATACATTTAAAAGAAACACAACCAAGTTCAGAAAACCGACATTTTCTGAGAACTCGACCCTCAAATACTGAACGATGAAGGACTCAAACATGCATAAATCAAATTACAGAAGAAAGTACAGATACTGCTCTCAAATGTAGTGAAGTCAAAATAAAAACTATCCACTTTAAAATGTACTAAATAAGGTACAGATGTCTAAAATGTGTACAGTGGATTCGCTGCATCAACAGATCAGTGTGTGGAGGAAAAACGACTTTCTCCAGATAAATTCAGAAGAGACTCAAGTCATAGTCTTTGGTCCACAGAAACATAAAGTGTCAGCATCACCTCCAGTCTCTCTAAAACCTTCAAATTAGGTGAGAAATCTAGAGGTAATAATGGACTCAGACTGAACTTTAACAGACACAACAAATCAATAACATCTGCAGCTTTTTACATCTAAAAACATGTCAAAACTGAGAACGTAAGTCCTGAAGAACAGACTTTAAACCACAGACCAGCACCAAAGAACATCTCCCACATGAGCCACAAGAACATCTCACATGAGGAGGACTAAACCAGGACTAAACCAGGACTAAACCAGGACTAAACATGGACTAAACCAGGACTAAACCAGGACTAAACATGGACTAAACATGGACTAAACCAGGACTAAACATGGACTAAACATGGACTAAACCAGGACTAAACCAGGACTAAACCAGGACTAAACATGGACTAAACATGGACTAAACATGGACTAAAGCAGGGCTAAACCAGGGCTAAACATGGACTAAACATGGACTAAACATGGACTAAAGCAGGACTAAACCAGGGCTAAACATGGACTAAACATGGACTAAACATGGACTAAACATGGACTAAAGCAGGGCTAAACCAGGACTAAACCAGGACTAAACATGGGCTAAACCAGGACTAAACATGGGCTAAACCAGGACTAAACATGGGCTAAACCAGGACTAAACATGGGCTAAACCAGGACTAAACATGGACTAAACCAGGACTAAAGCAGGGCTAAACATGGACTAAACATGGACTAAACATGGACTAAACATGGACTAAAGCAGGACTAAACATGGACTAAAGCAGGACTAAACATGGACTAAAGCAGGACTAAACATGGACTAAAGCAGGACTAAACATGGACTAAAGCAGGGCTAAACCAGGACTAAACCTGGACTAAACCTGGACTAAACCTGGACTAAACCTGGACTAAACCTGGACTAAACATGGACTAAACATGGACTAAACATGGACTAAACATGGACTAAAGCAGGACTAAACATGGACTAAACCAGGACTAAACATGGACTAAACTCGCTCAGACTAAGCTAATGGAGATAGTACACGATTATAACCCGGTCCGTCCAGGTAGCCGTGGTCACTCGGGGTTGGTTCAGTTCACATGATGCTATCAGTTGCCAGAATACACAGGACTCTGCTCTCTGATCCTTGTTTTGTGACTTAACACGAAACATCTTTTCCACTGACAACCTCGCTCTCGGTAGAACTCTGTCTGACGCGTTACCTTGAAACTTAGATGACATGATTTTCACGTTTGTCATCTTTTTTCTCGGCTCGCTTCATCACGGCCAAACGGCGCCTCCGAACTGTCGAGAACTTGTCCGGCCTTTGGACCACGCTTTGCCTCAAGACGTGGAAGGAAAATGGACGCTCGTGGCCGGCGGTTTGAACAACACCGCACTTTTGGAACGCTTCAAGACGAGACACAGCGCCTTCATGAAGTTCGTCGCCATCAACAGCACCAGGATGCACTTCTCACGGGCGTCGCTCGTAAACGAATCGTGCCACTATTCCAAATCCGACATCACGCTGACGGGAAGCGGGTTCGAATACGCAGAGTTCAACATTACGATGATTTTCTTGCGCACAACTTGCCCGGACTGTTTGGTGATCCTCTTCGAAAAGCGGGACGGAGGGACGGTGCCGCTGTATCTGTTCAGTAGAAGAAGAGAGGTGGACGCAGACGAGTTGGAGGAGTTCAAGACGCAGGTGGAGTGTCTGAAGATGCCCCACGTGGCCGTCATGGACCCCACCAAAGAGCTGTGTCCCGAGCAATACGGCGAGGAACCGACTCAAGCTCCTACGGCGTAAAGAAGAGGAAGAAACGGAGATCTTCAGATGTATCGAGACAAATAAACGTATAAAAACAATATTTGATTACTCGTTAATTTTTCGTTGCGATAATTCAGATGATTTGTTTGTATCTGTCCCTATTCAAACACTTAAGTAATGAATAAATCTTTAAGAATGCATTTTATTTAACTGAGCCGGTCGCCGTAAACATGTTCAAAAGGCACGGTGATTTTGTTACGTAAAAGTGTCGATACCAAAGCAAAAAAAAAAAAAAAAAAAGACTTAAGTAACAGTATTAAAGTAGCTGTTTAAAAATGTACTTAAAGAGTAAAAAGTTAAAGTATTTTGCACAGATTTTGAGGTCTGATGAAGCTTCAAATGTGGTGTTTTTATTGGTATATTTTTGTTTTGCTCAAATGTGTTAAAAAATAAATCCTCAACTTTTTCAGCAGGTCTCTATAATAAAAATACTTTTACTTTTCGGTCCTGTTCAAAATGTAGTGGAGTAGAAAGTACAGATACTGCTCTCAAATGTAGTGAAGTCAAAATAAAAACTATCCACTTTAAAATGTACTTAAATAAGGTGCAGATGTCTAAAATGTGTACAGTGGATTCACTGCATCAACAGATCAGTGTGTGGAGGAAAAACGACTTTCTCCAGATAAACTCAGAAGAGACTCAAGTCATAGTCTTTGGTCCACAGAAACATAAAGTGTCAGCATCACCTCCAGTCTCTCTAAAACCTACAAATTAGGCGAGAAATCTAGAGGTAATAATGGACTCAGACTTGAACTTTTAACAGACACAACAAATCAATAACATCTGCAGCTTTTTACATCTAAAAACATGTCAAAACTGAGAACGTAAGTCCTGAAGAACAGACTTTAAACCACAGACCAGCACCAAAGAACATCTCCCACATGAGCCACAAGAACATCTCACATGAGGAGGACTAGACCGGGACTAAACATGGACTAAACATGGACTAAAGCAGGACTAAAGCAGGACTAAAGCAGGACTAAAGCAGGACTAAAGCAGGTCTAAACCAGGTCTAAACCAGGACTAAACATGGACTAAACATGGACTAAACATGGACTAAACATGGACTAAACCAGGAATCAACCGGGACTGAACCAGGACTAAAGCAGGACTAACCCAGGACTAAACCAGGACTAAACCAGGACTAAACCAGGACTAAACATGGACTAACCCAGGACTAAACCAGGACTAAACCAGGACTCAACCAGGACTCAACCAGGACTAAACCAGGACTAAACCAGGACTAAACCAGGACTAAACCAGGGCATTTCAGTTTTATGCTACTAAAACCTGGAATATTCTTCCTGAAGATGTGAGACAAGACCAAAAGTAGACATGGGCTAAACCAGGACTAAACCAGGACTAAACCAGGACTAAACCAGGACTAAACCAGGACTAAACGTCATCAGCGTTTCAGTTTTGTGCAGTTAAAACCTGTCTCACATCTTCAGGAAGTGAGACAGGCCTCGACTTTGACAATGTTTAAATCCAGACTCAAATATTTCTTTTTAGTTGTGCCTGTGACAAAGGGTTTAATTCTGCCTCTTCTTTTTTAATGTTCATTTTATGATGATTATGTTTTGATTTGTTGTGATTTTAGAAAGTTCCAGTGTCTCCAGTTAAAGGCTGTTGCTCAAAACTACATTGAAAAACCTGCATTCTATTTATTTTATTTTTATTTATACAGTAAGTGTGATTTGGTCTGGTGGTGTTTCCTGCTCGTCTCCATGGAGCTTGATAAGGTTTAATGACAAATTGTGGGATATTCCAGGCAAACACGAGCTTTTAAAACGTGGGGAACATTGTGCACAGAAAAACAAACTGTTAAAGGACATTTTGCTGCAACAGTTCCACAGAATTACACAATATCAGCAACTCCAAAACCTGCATTAGCCAAGTCTGGGAACTCCTCTGGACCAGCACAGGTATAAAACGGAGCTTCTCATCCCAGACTTTATCAGCTGTTCTCTGGCTCTTAGCTTGAACAAGACATTTCCACCATGTTCGCTGCCTTTGCCCTCGTCCTCGGCCTCGTGTCTCTGAGCCGGGCCGGTGCTTTCCCTGTCTGTGAAAAGCTGGTGGGACTCAAAGATGGACTGGCCCCAGCGGACGTAAATGGAACCTGGGCCTTTATAGCCGCAAGCTACAGAGATCGTTTTGCTATGAACACTTTGAAACAGAGAGCCAGCATCACCGGGTTTTTCTCCGACAACAATGGCACATGGACCTACACCCACGCCAACCGCTACGGAGACCACTGCCAGTACGGGAGCTATGGATTCACGTTTGACGGCAGCAGAGTTTCATTTGATGCGAGTATTCAATATACATTCACTGGAGCCTTTCTCTACACAACCTGCCCGGACTGTTTGGTGATGAAGTGGATGATCAACGATCAGCTGAACGAGATGTATTTACTCAGCAGAAGAAGAAGTTTGACCCAGAGCGAGCTGGAGGAGTTCAAGGCTCAGGTCCAGTGTTTCCAGATGATTCCACCTGTGACGATGAGCCCCTCTAAACCACTGTGTCCAGAGAAACCGGGGAACTAAAACACTTCATGTACAAACCTAGAATTGACTGTTGCTTCAGATTAAATGTGGAGTAAAAAATCGCTTCTTGTTGTTTAATAAAAGCTTCACTTTTTGACAATCTGGCTTTGACAAAGTGTTATTTTTGTCTTTTACCTCTAGAGAAATAATTACAAGTTGAACATTTGAGAGCTAAAATAATTTTTAGTCACAGGAAAACCGCTAAGGGCCCATGCTGGTAAACCTTTTAAGATATTAAACTGCATGGAGAAAGTGGCTCCAGGTGCAGCGTCTGCAGGTGAACTACTCAAACGCTGGATAAGAGCGTCTCATCACAGCGATTGTGGAGCAGTGACCGATCTCTCTGCTGAACTTGAAGCTGAGTGGAGTTCTCACAATGGCACGAATCAGACGCAGGTTCTCACAGACCACCAAATCATTTTGCATCTGGGCCTGTCGAAAAGCCGATAAAGGTTTAACCAAACAAATACAGTCCATACGGCTAATCAGCCATAGGTTTAAACGTGAACAACACAATGACGTTATGCTAAAATACAACAGTGATTTTTTTTTATTTTTTTTTATTTAGGACTGATTTCACTCTCACTTTGCATTTGCTCATATTTGATACGTAGGATATTCTTATTATTTTGATGTAATCCTAGTAAACAGCCACAATGAGCTTAGGCTAACGTACGGCCTAGTTTTACCCTGTGCTAATGGAGTGAGCTAACGCAGTGCACCGTGACCAGCACCGTGTGTGAGCTGAACATAAAGAACATAAAGGACTAAAGAAGCGACGGAGACAGACAAATGAAGCTCGTCGAGGCCAGAGCAGGTACAGCGGCGAATCAAAGAGCCCATCGTAACGCCCCGTCCCGCCCGCACATCCGGTTTAGCAGGAAGTGGGCGCTTAGCAACGCTGTCAATCAAACCTGTTGCTAACGCTAACGGGAGTGACCTCGGGGAGAGAAGGCGCCTGATTTGTCTGTTATTAATGTTCATATCTTGAATCACAATCAAAATAACGAAATAAAAACACCAGGATCATGTAGAGGGTTAATACGAACATTTAAGACCAAAATGATGAGTCTGACAGCAGCAGAGACAGAGAGACAAAAAAACAAAACATAAACTCAAAATAACTTTAAAAAAATAAATAAATCAAAATAACAAAAAAACTTAAAATAAAAAAAATCTAAATAAACTCAAAATAACTTAAAAAAAACAAACCTCAAAATAACAAAAAACTTAAATTAACAAAAATAAAAATCTAATTAAACTCAAAATAACAAAAAAAAACTCAAAATAACCAAATAATAATAATAATAATAATAATAATTAAATAAAAAAAAAAATTAAAAACAAATAATAAAATCAAAATAACTTTAAAAAATAATAATAAATAAATAAATAATAAAAAATGAACCCCAGGATCATGTAGAGGGTTAATACGAATTTTTAAAACCAAAATGACGAGTCTGACAGCAGCAGGTACAGAGAAACAAAAAAACAAAACATAAACTCAAAATTACTTTAAAAAAAATAAATAAATCAAAATAACAAAAAACTTTAAATAAAAAAAATCTAAATAAACTCAAAATAACTTAAAAAAACGAACCTCAAAATAACAAAAAACTTAAATGAACAAAAAAAAAGTCTAATTAAACTCAAAATAACTAACAAAAAAAACCTCAAAATAACTAAAAAAAAAAATAAAAAAATAAAAAATTAAATAACAAAAAAATAATTATAAACAAAAAATAAAATCAAAATAACTTTAAAAAATAATAATAAATAAATAAATAAAAATGAACCCCAGGATCATGTAGAGCGGGTTAATATGAATATTTAAGACCAAAATGACGAGTTTGACAAGTCGATGGAGCCAGAAGTGCAGCCCATGATCACTTCCTGTTTGGAACATGGCTACTGCGTTAGCTCTGTCTGTTTATATTTACAGTTTATGGAGCGTCTGTGCAGGGAACAGCGTCCAGACACTGAAACGGGACAAAGAAACAAAAGAGTTTTCATAAATACGTGCATAGTTTGCAGACTGGGGGCAAAGTCCGGGGTTTTTACAGGGCTACGTCTGTTTTTGTTTCATTACGTGTTTAATCTGGCCTTTATCTGGAGCTAGAGAGCTTTTAGTTTGTGACTTTACTAACACTCCTTCAAATAAAACAGTTAAAGTAAAGCCCACGCCCAATCCAAACTGAGATAAAAGTAAAGAGATAAAACCCTGCTGTAAAGACGCAGATTAACACAGTACGTAATAATCACAGTGGAAGTCGTCAGGGGAATATTTACTCAGCTGCTTTATGAAATATTATTCACAATAAACATGAATAAATAATGCCTTGAGTTAAAGATTAAACATAGAAACGCCTTTCACTGTTTGAGGACTTAAGATCCGTCTAATAGTCGTCTGATTGGAGATTTCAGCGCGATTTGCTCAAGTGGGTAATGAGGAAAAAGATGTGCAAGGACTGAATTATAACAGATTAAAATATGAAACGTTTTTCTAATCAACAAACTGCCTCATAATTTACTTAATGAAAAATATGAGATTTGAAGAGAGACTTGTTCGAGCTCGTGTTACGCTGTTTTCTCATCTGTTCTAATGTCGTTTCTTAATCACACACAGACCTGGAGTTGTGTTTTGTTTCATTCGCACATGTTTAACGCACAAAACTGTTCTCCTCTCAAACTGAAAACACTCTGTTCCACCTTGTGATGTCATCGTGTAGTGATACAGGAAGTGCTCCGCTGTGTTTTTAAACTCCGTGCACTTTCACTCGACTCATTTGGAACAATTTCAGACCTGGAATTGCCGATCTTGACTGAACAAAGGGTAAAAGGAGCTGTTAACTTGAAAACTACTGTTATATTTTTGAGTTTTGCAGATGTAGACAGACTAAAGTGAGGAGGAAACAGGATTATAACTTGACCAAAAGCTTTTTTTGATGAGCTCATGTTCGTTCTGACTCAGAGGGCACGTTTTAGCTTTGTCATTTTTACCTTTAAGCTTTTATTTCTTCCCAGATTCAGTTCTAGTGCGGACAGTTTTAGCCGTAGACGATCATGAGACATATTAAAAGTCCCTGTATCAAAGTTCAACCAGTCTTATCATCGTAGTCCTTTATAAATACATTTATACTGTGTACTTTTTCACAGACTGAACAGTGATGGGGTTAAATTCATCGTCAGTGAAAGGTTTAAAGTAGAGGCTGAATTCTGTGTGTGGATCATAAACTGTCTGGCTGAATAAAAAGTCGCCACCTGGATTTAACTGAGCAGACAGGGCCGAGCCTAACGCAGTCGGTCCGGTCGAGGGTCAGCACAATGAGGTCAGCTGAACATACTGAATGATCAGGTTATTACATCAGTGGAGTTTTAGGGCATATTGCAATATGACAATGTCTGATTCATCAGGGTCAAACTGTGAAAGAGAGAATCAGGAGTATGAGAGAGAGAGAGGGAGAGAGGGAGAAAAAAGAGAGAAAGGAAGGCTGAGGGGGAGGGAGAGAAAGTGAGAGGGAGAGAGAAACAGAGGCAGGGAGAGAGATGCACTGAGAGAAAAAGAGGGAGAGGCAGAGAGATGCACAGAGAGAGAAAGAGGGAGAAACAGAGGTAAAGAGAGAAATGCACTGGGAGAGAAAGAGGGAGAGGAAGAGAGAGATGCAAAGAGGGAGAGAGAGGGAGAAACAGGTAGAGAGAGAAATGCACTGGGAGAGAAAGAGGGAGAGGAAGAGAGAGATGCAAAGAGGGAGAGAGAGGGAGAAACAGGTAGAGAGAGAAATGCACTGAGAGAGAAAGAGGGAGGGAGAGAGGGAAAAACAGAGGTAGAGAGAGAAAGGGAGAGCAAGCAAAGAGGGAGAAACAGAGAGAAAGAGGGAGGGAGAGAGGGAGAAACAGAGGCAGAGAGAGAGCACAGAGAGAGAAAGAGGGAGAGAAAGCAGAGAGGGAGAAACAGAGGTAGAGAGAGATGCACTGCGAAAGAGAGGGACGGAGACAGAGAGAAATAGAAGCAGAAAGGGAGGCAGAGTGATAAAGAGAGACAGAGAGAGGGGGGAAGCGAGAGAGAGAGGCAGAGAGAGAGATGCACAGAGAGAAAGAGAGAGGGAGAAACAGGTAGAGAGATGCACTGAGAGAGAAAGAGGGAGAAAGAGATAAATAGAAGCAGAGAGGGAGAGATGGAAGCAGGGAGAGAGACAGAGATGCACAGAAAGAGAGAGAGAGGGAGAGCGAAATAGAAGCAGAGAGGGGGTAAGAGACAGAGAGGGAGGCAGAGACAAAGAGAAGCAGAGAGAGAGAGAAGCAGAGAGAGAGAGACAGAGACTTTGTTCACCACAGAGTCCAGACCTTAACCCCAGGGAGAGTCTTTGTGCTGGAGAAGCTTCAGCGTCAGACTCGACCATCATCAATGAAACAGGTGAAAGATGAACACAACACTGGATGGAAATAATAATAATAATAATAATAATAATTTAAAAATGTGTGTCCAGGCAGTGTATCTACATAATCTAATACAGAAAGAAAGTAGCTTGAACTGTTTCTTTTCTGTAATTCAGTGGGATACATGATTTGTTTCTATAATGAAATAAGTTTTCGTCGAGCCAAATAAAGCACCAAACTGATCCCTGTGTCAGTGTTTTTTGGGAGTATTTGTGCGAAGATTGAGTTCTCAGACTTCATAGAGATAATGGATTGTGTCTGGTAAAATAAACGTCTCTCCTCGCTCTGCACTGCCCTCATTCATCCTCTCTACTTCACCCTGTTGTTTGCCGTTTGTATCGTCATTATTTTTAATACAGCGCCCCCTATTTCTCCCGACGCGTCACTGTGACACTTTCCATTAAATCTGTGACTATCTGCACCATCAGTCACAAGTTTGGACGCAACCTTTTTCTTTATTTTTACTACTTTCTACGTTTTATGCGCATCAAATACAAACGTACAAAGACATCAAGTATAAGAAGTAAAATGTATGGAATTATGCAGCAAAGAGAAGAGTTAAGGTTAATAGAAATGCAATATTTTTCAATTAGTTTAGCAAAGAGCGGGCCCTTAGCAACGCTGTCAATCAAACCTGTCGCTAACGCTAACGGGAGCGACCTCGGGGAAAGACGGCGCCTGATTTGTCTGTTATTAATGTTCATGTCTTGATTTACAGACACAATAGTGAAATAAAAATATCACTGTAAAGCCAGAGTCAGTGGAGCCGGAAGTGCAGCCCACGGTCACTTCCTGTTTGGAACGCGACGGCTAGCAGGTTAGCCATGTACATTTATATATACAGTCGATGTTCCAGACAAAAGTATAATTTTTTTTGCTAATCAAGGTTTTGTAAATAGTGTATTTCTTTAGTAAATTATCCACCAGTGTCTTTTCTTTATCAATCAGCATTTAAAAAACTAACTGTAATGAAAATCACACTCTCTCAACTCAAATTTACTACTCATATTTTGTTAATTGCTAATTTTCAAACTCTTTAATATCTGTTTCTTTGTCACTATTGACTTTTATTGTGTGTATTAGTCATAACTGCTGTAAATTGTTATGTTAAATGTAAATGTTAAAAGTGTTCATCAGATTTACATTATGAGAGCTGTGCATTTTTCCCTGAGATGATCATAGACTGTTTGTATAAATGGACAGAGCTAACTTGTTAGCCAACATGTTCCAAATATGACGTGAGCATAGACTTCCTGCTCCATCGACTCTGGCTCCAATTCACTTTTTATTGAAAAACTGTGTCTCTGTTTCTGCTGCTTCAGACTCATTTTGGTCTTAAATGTTCATATTAACCCTCTACATGATCCTGGGGTTCATTTTTTGGAGTTATTTTGATTTTTTTTTTTTTTTTTGAGTTTCTTTTTTTTATTTTTGAGGGTTTTTTTAAAGTTATTTTTATTTTTTTTTAGTTATTTTGATTTTTTTTTGTTATTTTGATTTTTTTTTTGTTATTTTGATTTTTTTTTTTTTTTCTAAGTTTATTTTTCTTTTTTTTAGTTATTTTGATGTTTTTTTTGTTTGTTTTTTATTATTATTTTTTAAAATTATTATTATTTTTGTTATTTTGAGTTAGGTTTTTTTTAACTGTCCTCTCTCTCTGTCTCTGCTGCTTCAGACTCATTTTGGTCTTAAATGTTCGTATTAACCCTCTACATGATCCTGGGGTTTTTATTTCACTATTGTGTCTGTAAATCAAGATATGAACATTAATAACAGACAAATCAGGCGCCTTCTTTTCCCCGAGGTCACTCCTGGTAGTGTTAGCAACAGGTTTGATTGACAGCGTTGCTAAGCGACCTCTCCCTGCTAAACCTCGCTCCGGATTGGCTCTTTGGTTGCTATGACACTCATGGGCAAAATTCCAAATATGAAGCTCCAAATTCACCGCTGTACCTGCTCCAGCCTCGATGAGCTTCTTCGACTGGAGCTGAACGCTGTGGATGACGTCACACTCGCTCAGTCCACGTCTTCACACATGTCGGACTCTCCGCACTCGCACCAGTTCGTTCCATTTGTATTTGTTAAACTGTTAAACCTCCTGAACCTCTGTCGTTTCCTCCACAGCGGCCAGAAAACAACAATTTAACTGTTTTCTTTGCTGTATAATCCCATATCTCTCACTTTTCATGTATTTGATGTCTTCTGCAGGTATACAAAACGTACAATGAGCTGGCGTGCCCACACTTTTGACTGTCGGCGTGTTTTTCGGAGGCCCGTGTTTTTCGGAGGCCCGTGTTTTTCGGAGGCTCGTGTTGGCGCTCTCTGTCTGTGATTCTCTCTAATGATGCGGTGCAGGACTGGAGTTTCCTGCTGAGACTCACTGTGGAGCTGAGGTGAGCTGCAGCCCCGAGGAGAGCCGCACGGAAGCACAAAGAGACTGGATAATTGACATGGAAATAATGAGGGAAAGGGACGTGGGCTCCGTCGGCAGTGGTCTGTGCTTTGTCAGATTAGGTGTTTGTGGCACCGGGGCCGCGGCACTTGCTAAGCTGATTATAACGTACAAACTGAGCGCGAGGGTTTACCGAGCGCCACGGCACAACTCGGAGCAGGAGTATGAGCCGCTTCCTGAACAAAAAACCTGCGCTAGTTTTAATAGATTCTTTTTTTGGATCAAGGTTTTCCACTGCTCGCTAGCGCTCTTCCTCACAGTGGTCACGGGATGTTACTGCGACGTGTCCGGTCAGCTGATTTAAACAGGTTTTGTCGCTGTCTTCTTAGCGGTGGAGGCGGGACGACAGCGCCATCTGCAGTTCGATTTCTTCAGGGCATTATCACAGGTGTGTGAGAGTAAAAAAGGCCCCTCGTCCCGGTTTAAAGGTCCTAAATTACGCACAGTTGAGTCTTGTGAGCGTTAAACCGTGTTATAAAAACAGACCTGGAGCTGTGTTTTGTTTCATTCACACATGTTTGAATCATTTTTATTGTTACTTTACATTTCCAAAGCTCAAAATGCTCCGTTCCACCTTGTGACGTCATCAAGCTCTTTAAAGAAATACCAAAACGTGCTGACGGGAGTTTAAAACCGGGACGAGGGGGCCTTTTTACTCTCGCACACCTGGGAAACTGTCCTGGAGAAGTCGGACTGCAGATGGCGCTGTCGTTCTTCCGGTAGAGGCGAGATGACAAAAAAAACCTGTTTAAATCAGCTGATCGGACACATCACAGCAACATCACGTGACCACTGTGAGGCGCTAGCGAGCAGAACAAACTGTCTTTGGTCTGAAAGAAGAATCTGTTAAAATGAATTACCTGATTGGACTGAAAATTGATGATGTTTTCCGAGGTGGAGACTAGAGGGAAATATCCAGAGTTTTTGCTGAAGGCAGATTGTTTCATAGATGTGAAATTAGCAACTTTTGTTTTCTCTTTTTTAATATTAAGAGCGAGGTTTGTTTTCGTTTTCTACGCTCTTTAATGTCGCCTGTATTTAGAACTGAGTGTTGTTCGTTTATGCTGCTGTTTTGAGGCTACATGAACATTTATAGTGGATCATTTTACTGGGATATCACTGAATGTGGTAAACTGTTTGGTAAATGATATAGTTTAGGACCCAAAACCCAGACAGTGAGGTACAGAGCTTAGCCAAAGAAAATAAATGGTTTGAGAAGCAATTTTTGTTGGGAAAGACAATCCATCTTTGAACAGGAACAGGAGCCTTAGACATCATTTATCTCCTGTCGATAAATCCATCCTCAGACCTAAATCTGAACAAAGAAAACAACAGTGTTAGCCAGTATGCTAATAGGTGTGAGAGCGCCTATTAGGGGCCTGAATGATTACGCTAAGTATGACTCACTAAGGCCTGTCCCGTTACATGCACCCGATGAATGCGGGTATAAATCGGCCGTGAACAAAGCGTAACTCCACTGCTATCCCATCATGCACCGCGCGTCACTTCTTCTACGGGAGAAACAAGGTATATTTTCTTAAAGTTATGTAATACTCGCTACAATTGGGGGGAAAAAATCACCTAGAACTTTATATTTGCCTCTGGATATTCAAAGGGAAAGATTAATTCCTCACTTCATTCAATCTAAACTTAAATAAACGGCTGCGACGACGACACCTTGACTCTTCTTTTATTAAATAATGATAAGGAAACAGTGGGGTGACCGTTCATTTTCTGTGGCCCAGACTTTGGAACTGTTTGCCCCTAGAGTTAGGCTCAGTCACTACTTTGTCTCTGTTCAAAGCCAAAGCTAAAGACTCATTTGTTCACGATTTCCTTCAGCTAATGACTGTTTTTATTGTTTGTTGTTTTGTATATAGATTTTTTTGTTATTGTTGTGTTTACATTTTACATTTTAATGCACTTGAAAAGCACTTTGGTTCAGTTTTTGCTGTTGTAAAGTGCTATACGAATAAAGTTTGATTGATTGATTGAAGAATTAAAAATAAAACTAATTATTTCAGTGTCCATTTTACACCTTTAAGTGATTAGTCAGCAGCTGCCACGGTTACTAGGCGACATAACGTAAGAGACAGACACAGACAGCGGTTGAATTACGCTGAAGTACGTGGTGTAGGCCCGTCCCATTTTGACACGGCCTTTGCGGCTGACAGAGGCTACACGGAGGAGCGCCCTTCATCATCCGGGTACTTCGAATGGTGCTTCAAAGTGTGCAACCGTCGAATTGAGACACAGCCAGAAACTGTAAACAAACAGGTGTGTTAGCTTCAGTGCAGTTAGCGCCTCCTTCAGACAGATATAACACAGTGTCCAGCAGTAAATCTGACCAGAAGCAGCGAAACATCTTCATTCTTTTAACTTTTTGTCCAGTTACAGATTTGAATTTTTCTTTTCCTTGAGACCCAAAAGCAGCACACACTTGGTACTTACTTCAGCTGTTTACTGTCCAGGATGTAATCAGGTCACAGTTGCTCTTTCATTTGCTGATTTTCAGGAATCAAAGGAATACACGACACTACATCATCATGTAATTTTGGCTGTGAACCATAGACTGTATATATAAACGGACATAGCTAATCCGCTAGCTGCCACGTTCCAAATAGGAAGTGAGCATGGGCGCGTTTCCAGCTCCATCGACTCTGGCTCCTGTTCATTTTCACCCCTCTCTCTGTAACTGCTGCTGTCAGATTTTGGTCTTAAATGTTCGTATTAACCCTCTACGTGATCCTGGGGTTTTTATTCCACTTTTGTGTCTGTAAATCAAGATCTGAACATTAATAACAGACAAATCAGGCGCCTTCTTTCCCCGAGGTCGCTCCCTTAGCGTTAGCAACAGGCTTGATTGACAGCGTTGCTAAGTGAAAATTCCAAATATGCTGCACAGTATTAATGAGAATAAAGAAAACACAGATCTTACAGCGTGTGTGTGATTGTTGTTGTTTTTTTTTTCTCTAATTAGACATAAATTAATGTAGAACAAACAGTGAAAGAAAAAGCTGTAATCGTATATATCGTTTTTTTTTACACTATAATAAAATAATAATTCAACTCGGTGTAAAAGTATTTAGAACGCAGTATTCTTGATTGGACAATGTAACAGAACACTTTACAAAATACATAAAATACTATATGTATTGTACTGTATTCTGTAACTAAATTCATTCAACTAATTCATTTTCAAAGTACTTGTTTTATGTATTTTCTACAAGGAGGATTACATGGATACAGTTTTGAAGTATTAAAACAAAGTCTGCAGATCTTGAGAGAAAAAAGTAATAGTCCCACTCACTTTACAACAGCTCCTCTAAACTACAAACACGAGCGCTTCATTATAAACGTGCTCTTCCAGCTTGTTATTTGTCCCACGTTCATTATTTCCTCCTTTGTCTCTCTCGTTCAGACTCGCCGTAGGCCAAAGACACAGCCTGCGTCCAAACACCCACATCAGCACAACTCGTCCTCACGGAGACAAAGCCCACGGACACATCACTCACCGGACGAGCGGGTCAGCGAGTCCCAGATATCGGCTGCAGCTACGATTTATTACCCCCCCGTGCAGGACAGAAAGTCTCCACGAGAACCGTCTGCAGAAGAGGATGTCGACACGGAAGAATGTCCAGAAATCAAAATGTCCGACACGTCCAAAGCGACGGGAGGGACGGGAGAGAGCAGTCGGTGTGTAACAGGACGGACAGGAGATATGAGAATGTGTGAGACAGCAGAGAGACAGCAGAGAGACAGCAGAGAGACAGCAGAGACAGCAGAGAGACAGCAGAGAGACAGCAGAGAGACAGCAGAGAGACAGCAGAGACAGCAGAGAGACAGCAGAGAGACAGCAGAGAGACAGCAGAGACAGCAGAGAGACGGCAGAGAGACAGCAGAGAGACAGCAAAGAGACAGCAGAGAGACAGCAGAGAGACAGCAGAGAGACAGCAGAGAGACAGCAGAGAGACAGCAGAGACAGCAGAGAGACAGCAGAGAGACAGCAGAGAGACAGCAGAGAGACAGCAGAGAGACAGCAGAGACAGCAGAGAGACAGCAGAGACAGCAGGGAGACAGCAGAGAGACAGCAGAGACAGCAGAGAGACAGCAGAGACATGCAGAGAGACAGCAGAGACAGCAGAGAGACAGCAGAGACATGCAGAGAGACAGCAGAGACAGCAGAGAGACAGCAGAGAGACAGCAGCGAGACAGCAGCGACAGCAGCGAGACAGCAGAGAGACAGCAGAGAGACAGCAGAGACACAGCAGAGAGACGGCAGAGAGACAGCAGAGATAGCAGAGAGACAGCAGAGAGACAGCAGAGACACAGCAGAGAGACAGCAGAGACAGCGGAGACAGCAGAGACAGCAGAGAGACAGGAGAGACAGCAGAGAGACAGCAGAGACAGCAGAGAGACAGCAGAGAGACAGCAGAGACAGCAGAGAGACAGCAGAGAGACAGCAGAGACAGCAGAGAGACAACATAGAGACAGCAGAGAGACAGCAGAGACAGCAGAGAGACAGCAGAGACACGCAGAGAGACAGCAGAGACAGCAGAGAGACAGCAGAGAGACAGCAGAGAGACAGCAGAGAGACGCAGAGAGACAGCAGAGACACGCAGAGAGACAGCAGAGAGACAGCAGAGAGACAACATAGAGACAGCAGAGACAGCAGAGAGACAGCAGAGAGACAGCAGAGACAACATAGAGACAGCAGAGACACAGCAGAGACACGCAGACGTTTATGTGACAGTGAGTTCCCCCCTCCTCATTTTAGTGACCTCCAAAAGAACGATCCAGTGACCAGGACCAAGACTGTCCCATCGAGGACACTGCAGGTGAGTGGACAGAGAGGGACATGTCTGGTCTTATACATGGTCCAGATATTTGTCCAAACTGCCACAATGATGTTCAATTTGAGGGCGGAGTTTAGAGATAGACCCATATATTGGCTCGTCGATATAATGAGGTGATATTTACACTTTAAGACAAGTTTATTTCTACAGCACAATTCACACACAAAGTGATTCAAAGTGTTTTACAGAATAAGAAAGACGTTAAAATCACAAAACAACAAATCAAAACAAATAATCATCATAAAATAACATTAAAAGAGAGATGCCGGTTTAGTCCTGGTTTAGTCCCGGTTTAGTCCTGGTTTAGTCCCCGGTTTAGCCCTGATTTAGTCCTGGTTCAGTCCTGGTTTAGTCCTGGTTTAGTCCTGGTTTAGTCCTGGTTTAGTCCTGGTCTAGTCCTGGTTTAGTCCTGGTCTAGTCCTGGTTTAGTCCTGGTTTAGTCCTGGTTTAGTCCTGGTTTAGTCCTGGTTTAGTCCTGGTTTAGTCCTGGTCTAGTCCTGGTCTAGTCCTGGTTTAGTCCTGGTTTAGTCCTGGTTTAGTCCTGGTTTAGTCCTGGTTTATCCCCAGTTTAGTCCTGGTTTAGTCCTGGTTTAGTCCTGGTCTAGTCCTGGTTTAGTCCTGGTTTAGTCCTGGTTTAGTCCTGGTTTATCCCCAGTTTAGTCCTGGTTTAGTCCTGGTCTAGTCCTGGTCTACTCCTGGTCTAGTCCTGGTCTACTCCTGGTTTAGTCCTGGTTTAGTCCTGGTTCAGTCCTGGTTTAGTCCTGGTTTAGTCCTGGTTTAGTCCTCCTCATGTGAGATGGTTCTTGTGGCTCATGTGGGAGATGTTCTTTGGTGCTGGTCCATGGAGAGCCTTGTTCACACTGAGCTGCTTTAAAGTCTCTGAGCCACAGGAGCCACAGACCTGAGCCACAGGACACATGTGTGAAGTACTTCCTGGTTCTAGATGTTCTGGTTGTTCTGTGTTTTCGTTTGGAGCCTCTCGGTCGATGTTTTTTTTAGTTCACCCTGTGGTTTATTTTAAGTCTCGTGATGATGAGATTCACATTGAGATTTCACAGCTCCATTATGGGTTAGTGGTAAAAACAAGGTTGTGGATGTCTAAAAATAATTTCTATTGAGATTATTTTTCCTTATTATGAGTTACATTGTGCAGAGCAGTAAAAAGTACAAACAGTATTTATGTTAGTACAAAGTATTTGTCCATAAATAGACGAATAAACAGAGATTAGAGACTATGGCTCTGGTCTACACAATCGTATCAGCCATGAAAAACCCACATCAGTCGATCTCTGATGGAGTTACAGAAAGTACTGAGCTGAAAATGTTTGAGTAATCCTTTATTATTAGTCTGTCTGCGTCTCCAAAGCTCAAAATGCTCTGTTCCACCTTGTGATGTCATCAAGTGGTAGTTTTCAAGTGAGCAGCTCCTTTGACCTTTAGTTTAGTAGAGATTGGTAATTCCAGAAGCTGAAATGATCCAAATGATTCTATAAATGAAGGTGTGTGGAGTTTAAAAACACAGCGGAGCACTTCCTGTATCACCACACGATGACATCACAAGGTGGAACGGCGTGTTTTCAGTTTGAGAGAAGAACTCAGCCTAAATGTGCAGGTGTGTTTGTGTTAAACACGTGCGAATGAAACAAAACACAACTCCTCCAGGTCTGTTTGTGACGAGGAAACGTTAGAACATAAATCAGGAAATAACAACAGCGAGCAACAGGTGGCGCTAACCCTACAGTGCGTTTTAGCCACTGTGAGTGACATCCAGAACGCTTTTGTGATTATTACAATGTGGAAGTTGGTGAAAACACAGCTGAGCCCGGATTTTTACCAGATGGCACTAAGACCGCTACTAAATCTCCCCCGGATTATCATGTAGATATTTAGCATTTTCAACATTTTACCAGTGAAATCAACTGTGATGAAGAACCTCAGTGTCTTTTATAGTTCAAACTGTAACTCTGAAATATCAAAAATGGCAAAAAAAAAAACTGCCAGCGTATTTTACATCCATCACTTGTGCTTCAGTGTTTATCTTATTGCTCGGAAATTTGGGGAAATGCTGTAAAACAAACGTAGATCCTTTAATTAAACTACAAAAAAGAGCAAAAAGAATCATTAATAAAGCAGGACTCCATGATCCGACTCGTGAACTACTGATAAAATCGAATATTTTAACATTTACGGACATAGTTACGTTAAAAATGTTGACAGTTCTGTTTTGTGTCGCGTCAGTTCTTCTTTAAATTAAGAAATAGTCGCTTTAACTTAAGACGTTTCAGTTTAAATCTAGTAAAATAAGAGCTAACCTGAGGCAAAGATGTGTCTGTCTGAGGAATAAGACTTTGGAATGAGCTCGACGGTGATTTAAGTTGATTAAAACTCTGTCTAAATTCAAAAAAACTTTCTTCATTGATACATTTACACTGCTGTAGGTTTATAAGAGTGATTTTTGTTTAAGATATGGATTAAAATAAGGACGTTTTTACATAAACAGCTTCAGTTCAATCCTTTTTTGGTTCTAATTAATGAAGAAAATGTTTTGTTTTTTGTCTTATTCAGAGGGAACGTGAACAACCAAAATAAAACTCATTCATTCAACGTTCAGCTACGGGGAAACTATCATGTTTATTTAAAATACTCTCTCATTCAGTGTGTTTTTCTTTATTTTTACTACTTTCTTTACACAGTCTGTGCTTTGAACTGCACAGTGTTAATGAGAAAAAAGAAAACTCTGCTCTTACAGCGTCTGTGTGTTTCTCTAATTAGACATAAATGAATAAATAACAAACAGTCCAACAAAAATAAAGCTGTTTGTAATTGTATGTCGTGTTCTTTACTCTATAATATAATGCAGCTTGGTGTAAAAGTATTCAGAGTATTCAAAATGCAGTACTCTGGTTGGACCATGTAACAGAAAAATGTTTTGTTTTGTCTTTTTCAGAGAGAACGTGAACAACCAAAACAAAATTCATTCATTCATGTCAAAACCCACTGTCTCAGCTTCACCTGTGCTCGATGTGTGTGACCAACAGGAGGCGCCATGTCAACAACGTCAAGTGCTACACAACCAGGAAGCCACACGACAACAGGTGCACAGCCAGGACTCTTCACCTTTGTCATCGGTTTCCAGGGAGCCAGCCAATCCCGGCGCTCGCTGTGGTCACCGGAGAGAGCGGGGTGGGGCGTGGCACGGGGAGAAAGGGAAAGCAGAAAGGCAGATAAGAGCAGAGAAAAGTATTTAAAGAGAGAGTGAGACGGAGGCACGGATCAGAGGAGTTCGGAGCGTAAAAGGTAACCGGAGCAGAGATGGAGAGCGACTCGTGCGAGGAGAGTGACAGCGGAGTGTCGGCCGACCTCTCCCCCAGGAGCACTTTGGCGGAGAGCGGAGGCGGCTCGGCTCGTGCTCGCAAAGAAACCCCCATCGAGAGGGAGATCCGCAAGGCCATAGAGCGAGAGCACAGCCTGAGGAGATCCAGGGGGCTTCCCAATCCGCCCACAGCCCCGGAATACGTGGAGATCCCTTTGAGGAAAGCTGTCAGCGTCAACGCCGCGTCGCTTCCCAACGGAAAGTCGGAAAGATACCAAGGCAAAGACAAGCAGTTTGCGGGGAAAAAGATGCAGCAGGAGATTTACGCAGAGACCCGAAGAGAACAGGATTTGGTCAAACTCGGGAAAATTCCAGGGTTTTACGACAAAGGGAGTGTCCAGCAACTCAAGGAACGAAAGCAGATTTTTGAGGCCTTTCAGAAACCTAAAGATTCAGCTCCGAATAAAGCGATATCAAACTCAAACCTTCAACTCGTTTCTATTTCGGAGAACGGGTCGTCGAATAATAAAGCAACAAAACCCGGATCTGACCCTAGAAATGAGAAGAATTTAAAAACGCCAAAGCTTCACCCAGAATCAAAGCACCACCAAGTTATCATCATAGAAAACAACGTGGATCACGCGCCGAAACGACCCAACGCCAACGGAAACGCGACCGCAGCCGTCGACTCGAGTAAGGGCAAAACGAGAAAAGTCCAAGATGTCCCAGATGGGGATTCGCCACCGAAGGAGAACCCTTTTTTCAAGCTGCGTCCGTCTACGTCGGTCGTGAAAGTGGAGCGGGACATTCGGGAAGCTCAGGAGAGGGAACGGGAACTTCGGGAGCAGAGGATGAACGTGTACGGGACCCGACGCGAGCGGGGAAAAGACGGGACAACAACTGCAACGGAAGAACATAAAAGCCTGTCTGAAAGCCTGTCTTCGCCTGTTCAAGACTCGAGCCAAAACGGAGTCGCAACCACCGCAGCAGGTTAGTGTTTTAATTGTATCTGTGTAGGACGGAGAGATCATTTTAACAAGATGATGAAAACTGTCTGAAACCCACTGCGTCCGGTTCACGACGCCGCTGTCTGTCAAAAGAGAGCGACACTACTGTATAAAATGTGTTTGTAAGAGACGACGACGACTCGATATCTCACGGGTTTGATACAGGAACTTTTAATCCAAGATCTCATGATGGTCTACGTCTAAAAACTGGTCGTATTAGAAGATAAATTGATGGTTCCACTGATGCATTTTGATAATCTGGTGATAAACAATAACGTGATTATTGGACACGTGACGCACTGCGAGTCCTGCAGGTCTCAGGTCAAAGTCTGTCAGATCGATCGATAATCAGGCCGTAAACACACTCCATAAAAAATAGAATCGTAATATCCACAGTAAATGCAAAATGAGTTTCAGTTTCGACTGTTTAAATCATATGTGTCAAACTCAAGGCCCGTGAGCCAAATGCGGCCCGTCAGGTGATTTTATGTGGCCCGCGAGAAGGCGAATTAAAAGGTATGACTGTCTGTGTGTGTGTGTGTGTGTCGGTGTGTGTGTGTGTGTGTGTGTGTCTGTGAGCAGGTGTGCCCCAGTCAGATACAAACTTTTAAAAATGTCAGTTTATCAGGAAATACGCAGTTACCCAGACATATTTTTTACATCTGTGCAAATGCATGTGTAATATTTGTCATTTGAATTAGTAATAAATACAGATATAGTTAATTTACTTTAGTCAAGAAGTACTTCATTTTATTTTAAATTACATCTGATTACATTTATACTGCAGTACACTTACATCTGGCCCCTTGAGGGAAACCATTTTGCCGACGTGGCCTTCAATGAAAATCAGTTTGAAATCTAAGAAATATCCTTTGCTCCCTCGTTTATCGCAGGGATCACGTTCTAAAAATAACCCACGAAGTATCAGCTTTATTTTTTACAATTATTCTCTCTGTTTTTGTCTGTCAAACCCCTCACCACACACTTTATACACTTTTCTCACACAGGCGTTAACATTTTCTCACATTTCTCTCTCGTTTAAACACAAAGTTCAAACCTTCGTAGGCGTCTTTGTCGGCGCAGAACGTTTCATCGACTCTGAAACTGTCTGTAGATTTGAATAATTTTACCAGAAATTTTAAAAAGTGCATTTTAGATGATCAAAAGTGTCTCGTCTGTCTGGTTAATCTGTAATAATATTAGTAATATTCTGTATTTAGGGTAAAATCCTGCACATAGTGATGTTTTATGTGTCTGGACTGTGTGAACATCAAATATTCGACATGGAGACATTTTTATTATTTTATCGCTGATGTGGAAAGTAGAAGTAGCAAAATCTGGTGTGAATCATCTTTTCTTTTGTGAGATTAATGCGTTTGTACACGGCTCATTATAAAGACTCTCTTTGGAGCTCGCTGTGTAAATGAAATGAAAATATTTGATATTTCAGTGTGAAACTTCAAAACAACTTTTTTACAAACGAGAGATCGACGTCTGCAGCGATAACTTCCACCAGAGACAGAGAGCATCAGTCTGTCACGAAACACAGAGAGAAGTACACTGTGACAGTCATAGATCAGGGTTTAATGTGTGAGGGGAAGAGAGAGAAACAAACAGAGAGAGAAACAGACAGAGACAAAGAGAAACAGAGAGAGACAAAGAGAAGGGAAAAATACACTGACAGTCATAGATCAGGGTTTAATGTGTGAGGGGAAGAGAGAGAAAGGAGGGGAAGAGAGAGAAACAAACAGAGAGACAGAGAAACAGAGAGAGACAAAGAGAAAGAGAGAAACAGAGAGAGACAAAGAGAAACAGAGAGAGACAAAGAGCAGGGAAAAATACACTGCAACGGTCATAGATCAGGGTTTAATGGTGTGAGGGGAAGAGAGAGAAAGGAGGGGAAGAGAGAGAAACAAACAGAGAGAGAGAGAAACAAACAGAGAGAGACAAAGAGAAACAGAGAGATAGAGAGAGACAAAGAGAAGGAAAAAATACACTGCAACAGCCATAGATCAGGGTTTAATGGTGTGAGGGGAAGAGAGAGAAAGGAGGGAAAGAGAGAGAAACAAACAGAGAGACAGAGAGAGAAACAAACAGAGAGAGACAAAGACAAACAGAGAGAGACAAAGACAAACAGAGAGATAGAGAGAGACAAAGAGAAGGGAAAAATACACTGCAACAGCCATAGATCAGGGTTTAATGGTGTGAGGGGAAGAGAGAGAAACAAACAGAGAGAGAGAGAGAAACAAACAGAGAGAGACAAAGAGAAACAGAGAGAGACAAAGAGAAGGGAAAAATACACTGTGACAGCCATAGATCAGGGTTTAATGGTGTGAGGGGAAGAGAGAGAAAGGAGGGGAAGAGAGAGAAACAAACAGAGAGAGAGAGAAACAAACAGAGAGAGACAAAGAGAAACAGAGAGATAGAGAGAGACAAAGAGAAGGAAAAAATACACTGCAACAGCCATAGATCAGGGTTTAATGGTGTGAGGGGAAGAGAGAGAAACAAACAGAGAGAGAGAGAGAAACAAACAGAGAGAGACAAAGAGAAACAGAGAGAGACAAAGAGAAGGGAAAAATACACTGTGACAGCCATAGATCAGGGTTTAATGGTGTGAGGGAAAGAGAGAGAAAGGAGGGAAAAACAGGGAGAGAGAAACAGAGACAGACAGAGAGAAAGAGAGAGACAAAGAGAGAGAAAGACAGAGAGAGAAACAGACAGAGAGAGACAAAGAGCAGGGAAAAATACACTGCAACAATCATAGATCAGGGTTTAATGGTGTGAAGGAAAGAGAGAAACGGAGAGACAGAGAGAAACAGAGACAGAGAGAAACAGTGAGACAGAGAAAAACAGGGAAACAGAGAGACAGAGACAGAGAGAGACAGAGAAAGATGCAGAGAGACAGCGGAGGTTAAATGAAACACCTGATGAACAGCAGAGTGAGGCGTCTTCAGTTGTTAATGACCTTCGTTAACCACATGAGGAAACGTCTTTGTCTCATTTAAAGTCTTTGTGTCTCCTGTTGTTTGGACGGATCCATCAGGAGTGACGTCACATGAGAGTCTAGCACCGTTTCCATAGCGATAAACAGTTCAAAGCTAAATTTGAATGTCTTTTGACTGGACAAAAGTCTCTAAAATGTCACACACGTTTAACACACAAACCCTGAACATTTAGGCTGAGTTCTTCTCTCAAACTGAAAACACTCTGTTCCACCTTGTGATGTCATCATGTGGTGATACAGGAAGTGCTCCACTGTGTTTTTAAACTCCACACACCTTCATTTCTAGAATCATTGGGGTCATTTCAGCGCCGGAATTGCCAATTTCTACTGAGCTAAAAGTAATTAAAGGAGCTGTTAACTTGAAAACCACCACTTCATGACATCACAAGGTGGAACAGAGCGTTTTGAGCTTTGGAGACGTAGAATGAATGAAACAAAACATGACTCCAGGTCTGTTTTTGACGCGTTAACCACATTATAACATGGTTTAAACCTCAGAAGAGTCAATTTTAGACTTTTAAAATACAGTAATAGTCCGACTTTATTTATCTCTAAAGAAATTAACACCAAAAACTGAGCTGACCACAAATTTGAATCTGAAATCTTGAACCCGGGTGAAAGTGCGTCTGTGCCGTTTGCATGCGGGGCTGTTGCCATGGCGTTGTGTGTTTGTGTTTTCCCTATTGTTACACAAATCAAAGTGTTTCTCCACTTTGTCGACGCTGAAACAAACTGACCGGGGCGTGTCCGAGCCGTTCCTCAATGTGACTCACCGAATTATAAAAGAACACGAAACAAACGCCACTTTTTTGCGATAGCCACCCATGCACAAACCCCCTCCTTGTGCACACTCTTTAATGACCTTCCCAATTCTTGCATGTGTTTGATTATCATGAGCTCATATCTGTGACCAAAGGCGGGTCTATTTGTTTAGCCCCGCCCACGTTGATTCATGTTTGTCCGTTCTAGTTCGTCATTCGCCGGGAAAACTCGTGTGGCCCCCTGCTGCGGCGGAGAAGAATTACCAAACAGAGGTGAGTCAGGGCCGTCTGGTTCCACCGTAACGACAGAAACTATTGTTCTAAAATGGACGACAGGAATGACGTCAAATAGTTATATTTACTTTGAACAATTCTCAAAAATGCAACCGCACTTAGAGGGATTAAATTATGTCTGATTAAGAGGACGGAGGGAGGAGGGGAAAGAGGGAGAGGGGACAGAGGGAGGAAGGACAGAGGGAGAGGGGACAGAGGGAGGAGGGGAAAGAGGGAGAGGGGACAGAGGGAGGAGGGGAAAGAGGGACAGAGGGAGGAGAGACAGAGGGAGGAAGGATGGAGGGAGAGGGGACAGAGGGAGGAAGGACAGAGGGAGGGGGAGAAAGAGGGAGAGGGGACAGAGGGAGGAGGGAAAAAAGGGAGAGGGGACAGAGGGAGGAGAGACAGAGGGAGAGGGGACAGAGGGAGGAGGGTAAAGAGGGACAGAGGGAGGAGAGACAGAGGGAGGAAGGATGGAGGGAGAGGGGACAGAGGGAGGAAAGACAGAAGGAGGAAGGACAGAGGGAGGAGAGACAGAGGGAGGAGGGACAGAGGGAGGAGGGACAGAGGGAGGAGGGACAGAGAGAGGAGGGACAGAGAGAGGAGGGACAGAGAGAGGAAGGACAGAGGGAGGAGGGACAGAGAGAGGAGGGACAGAGAGAGGAGGGACAGAGGGAGGAGGGACAGAAGGAGAGGGGACAGAGGGAGGAGTCTGGGAAGGGGATAGAGATATTTAATGTCATTTTATTTTTGGTCACATTTTGTCCGGGGCTGCAGATGGAGATGCAGATTCAGAAACTCTTGTCTGGAGCAGAGAATCTCCTCAGTGTTTGATTATTGCTCTTGTCCCTGTAAAATAAACTAAATAAACTAAAGTGGAGCGCGTGGATAAAGAGATGAAAATGTAGACAAATGAAGTACTTTGATGTGTAGAGTTTGAGTATAGACACTGAGGAACACGAGGCTGGACATGGAGATGTGAGGGGACTGTCCTTTTAAAGAGGGGACAGTCCACAGTCTACAGTGTGTACAGTGTGTACAGTGTGTACAGTGTGTACGGTGTGTACAGTGTGTACAGTGTGTACAGTGTGTACAGTGTGTACGGTGTGTACAGTGTGTACAGTGTGTACAGTGTGCACGGTGTGTACAGTGTGTACAGTGTGCACGGTGTGTACAGTGTGTACAGTGTGTACAGTGTGTACAGTGTGTACTGTATGTACAGTGTGTACAGTGTGTACAGTGTGTACAGTGTGTACAGTGTGTACGGTGTGCACGGTGTGTACAGTGTGTACAGTGTGTACAGTGTGCACGGTGTGTACAGTGTGCACGGTGTGTACAGTGTGTACAGTGTGTACAGTGTGTACAGTGTGCACGGTGTGTACAGTGTGTACGGTGTGTACAGTGTGTACAGTGTGTACAGTGTGTACAGTGTGCACGGTGTGTACAGTGTGTACAGTGTGTACAGTGTGTACAGTGTGTACAGTGTGTACAGTGTGTACAGTGTGTGTGTTACTGCTCACACACAAACATCTGTGTCTTATCAGTGAATATAAAGACCAGAGTAAACACGTGGCTGCTTTGTGTCACTTCTGTTGGATCAGACTCAGGTCTCACATATTTGAACATCTTAGATTCATTATTATCAAAAACACGTCTGTAGAGCTGCTTTTTGTTCTTACTCAGAAAAAATAAATAAAGTCCTCACGATTAGGCCTGGTCTGGGTCTTGATAAATGAAATGTTCAGACGTCGTATTTGACGATAGACGAGTGACTCTGTCTGTGCTGATCGGCCTGTGCTCATGTTCTGAGCGGAGGAGGGAGACATCGAGCATTTACAGCAACGCAGCAGAATCTGGTGTGACGTGCCGCTCTGCAGCAACCAGAATGTATTTAGATATGTATATATGTATTTAGATATGTATATATGTATATATTCAATTCAATTTTCAATTCATTTATTTTTGTAACGCCCAAAATCACAACAACAGTTGTCTCGAAGGGCGTTCATGTTTTGGTTGATGGGGGAAACCGGAGTACCCGGAGGAAACCCATCCAGACACGGGGAGAAACATGAAAAACTCCACACAGAAAGGCCTGGTGACCCGGGGATCGAACCAACCTTCTTGCTGTGAGACATGAGTGATGGCACTCAGTCACCGTGCCGCCATATATGTATATATGTGTATATATGTATATATGTATATATGTATATATGTATATATGTATATAAGTATATATGTGTATGTGTACATATGTATTTATGTATATATGTGTATATATGTACATATATGTGCACACGTGTATGTACGTGCACATGTGTGTACGTGCACATGCACATGTGTGTGTACATATCACACCACACACACACATGTGCGCTCCATAAGCTCTGAGTTCACATCAGGCCTTTACCCTTGACTCCGCCCCCAGCTGCTTGTTGTTGCTGTGTGTGTGTGTGTGTGTGTGTGTGTGTGTCCCTGTGCGTTCTTTGTAATATTGTGTCTAGAAATGTAAAAAACATTTTAAAAAGGTCATGATAAAAAAGCTTTAGGCCTGAGGTGCCACTCTGGGCCCGTGGGCCTCGCACCATTAAACTCTGGAGAGTTTAATTTGGGGCTCTGAGATTTTCAGAAGAATCTATTTTGACTTTGTTTTGAAAAGAGGAGCCGTCAGGACAGGAGACGGGAAGGAGGCCAATCCGGTCTATTTCCTATTATTTAAAATCTATTTAATCAAACATTTCTTCGCAGAGGAACATTTTTATATGCAGACTGCCATTAGGTTTGGCCCTTGACCTGCTAATGCGCTCTCCATTTGGCCCAACGAGGAAAAAACTTTGGGCACCTCTTTATCGTAATAACAGCGGTTTATAAAAGCCGAGAGGAGAGAGTCATGGAGAAAGTGAAGGGCTGGAGCTCCGGAAAAACATGATGCGGAGAAGGTCAGACGGGGGCAGAGGATTCACCCCCGAAGGAAACAGCAGGAACCAAAAGAAACTCACGGATCTTGCAGCGTGCGACTTAAAGAGTTTGTAAAAGAATCAGCGCAGACCGGCCCATGGGAGCGTGTCAGCATATACGGGCCACAAACATCTGATAACATATCAGACACACAGTAAGAAGCTTATCTCCAGAGATAAGGCCGAGATGGAGAGAAGTCCTTAGAGAGAGAAAGAAAGGAGGCAGAGACGCACGAGGAATTTGGATTAGCTTTTTTTTGCATGTGTGGGCAGATTTGAACGTGTGAGTGAATGTGTTTGCCGGGTGTATCGCTGAGAGAGACTGACAGGGCTGGAGACTCGGGCTTTGTGTGTTTTGTGTGTTTTGTGCGTCTTTGATTCCATATACGGCCCTGATGCTTTTCTCCTTTCAGAGCACATTTCACTGCTGATGCACACACGATGCATACGCTGCTGAAAACTTCACTGAGAAATGGAAGTAAAAATCCCTCCATCGACCTGGTTTTTACTAATATTCTATAAAAGTATATACACATCACATATTAAAAGTAAAGCAAATGTTAAGGGATTGAAGGATGGGTCAAATGCAGCGAGAAAATTATGCTACGGGGACAAAAAATGTACTTTAACCTCCTGAGACTCGAGCTTTAATCAAATAAAATAATAAAAAAAAATAACTAAATAAAATAAAAAAAAACTAATAAAAATACAATAAAAATAATAATAAAAAAATTCAATAAAAATAAACAAAATAAATAAATATTCTAAACTCTTAGAAATATTCAAAATTGAACATGTTCTTGTTGCTGTTCTTCTAAAAATTTGCACTGTGGCCCAAACAATCCAAAATGTGTTGTCCACAGATGAGGACACCAGGTCTCAATAGGTTAAATCAGACCTATTCTGCAAAAAGACTTTTCAGAGTTTTGGACCGTGTTATAATCGTTTCTTCTCGTTGAGTCAATCTTTAATCGCTTATTTTCAAGGCGCCATTTTGTCAATCACTCCCCGTTTTCACCTCCGCTGTGACGTACGCCTTAACGCCAGTGAGAAAGAACGTATTTCACAGTATTAAAACGCAGGATTGACGTATTGATAACACTGCCAGGAAATTTGATTCTACCTTTTATTTCTGTGGTCTTCAAATGTTAACATGACATCACCAAAATGAATTAAAGACATAATTTAAATACCTAAAAAAATCAAAGGAATACATCACGCAATATGATCATGTCATTTAGTTTTCAAAATGATTAAGGACTGTATTTTCTGGATAATAAGTGTCACTTTTTTCATAGTTTGTCTGGGGGTGCAACTTATACTCAGATGTGACTTATTTTTTTCAGTTATTTTGTGTTTATTTTTTTATTTTTTTTATTTTTCTTTTTGAGTTATTTTGAATTTTTTTCTTTTTTCATTTTTTTTTCTTTTTTTTAGTTATTTTCAGTTTGTTTGGGGGTTTTTTTGTTTATTTTCTTTAATTTTTTTTGTTATTTTGAATTTTTTTTTACTTCATTTTGAGGTGTTTTTTTTGTTATTTTGAGTTTTTTTTAAGTTATTTTTATTTTGTTATTTTTTGTTTTTTTTGTTTGTTTTTTTTAAGTTATTTTTAATCTGATTAACTGTTAATATCTTACGTTAACAAACCAGACACGTGTTCAGTTTTGTCTGTGCTTCATGTCGCAGAATAAATATAAATGTGTTACGTTAGCGTTAGCGTTAGCATTAGCGTTAGCATTAGCATTAGCATTAGCGTTAGCGTTAGCGTTAGCGTGATGTACTGATATTCAGCCTGTTGATCCACATTTTATTATTATTATTAGAACTTGACTTTAAAGATAAAATGTCTGCTCTTGGTCTCGGATTTTGTAAAATAAATTCCCCCAAAAATGTGACTTATAGTCCAGTGCGACTTATACATGTTTTTTCTTCTTTTTTATACATTTTTTCTGGTGCTCCAAAAAATACTATATTAATGAGAAAAAATAGAAAACACAACAACAGTTTTGATTAACAGCGTTTGCTAAGCGGTCACTTCATGCTAAACTAGCGATGCGGGAGGGAAAGAACTTTACTTTCAACATCCTCGCTCCTGATTGGCTCTTTGGTTGCTATGATACTCGAGGTCGGAATTCCAAATATGAAACTCAGCTCTAAATTCACGGCTATAGAAGAAGCAGAATAAACAGTGAAATCAAAATAAACTGTACATTTTTTTGAAGTATTCTCGCCATCACTGCTCATTAACCTCATCAGCGTCAGTCGAGAGAGATGCCACTTCAAACAAACGCATCAGAGCCGTGGGTTTGGGTTACGCGGGGAGCGCCGGGCCCCTCCGCGCGTCTACCCGGGCTTGTTAGTTATCTGCGTTCCACAGCCTTGCCTCCTGATTACAGAGCACCAATAATGTAGGAGCGGATTGGCTTCAGTTGTTGACTTTAGTCGCAGCGAGCCACATCGGCCTTGGCTCACAACACCATTAACCTCCCTCTGACTTAGCGCTCGTGCTAATGACGCCGACGCCAGAGCTGGATGTAACCTTCAGGGGGCCCTAAGCGAAATCTGACACGGGGGGGCCTTTGTGCGAGTGATTATTCAGATGCAGCGCTGTCAACATCTGCACGAAATGTATCTGTATCTGTTTAACTGACTTGTCCTGTTTCCTAGCGCGTTTGAATGTGCTCCAGTTGGACATTTATGGGTTCTGTGATGTAATCAAAGCCCCCGAACACGCGCTACGATGCTAATACTTGAACGTCGGGCTGATTTAGGCCTAATCATACAGGCTCTTTCTGTCTCTGTCTCGTAAAGTGATTAGGACTTCACACTGCCATGAAAAAATCCACTTCACCGTCATGTTTTTTGGTTCAATAAATGCACGAAAACATCTGAATATGCCTGTAATGTGCACGCAAATGGACGCGTAGCTGACATTAGCGCACAACTGATTTATTACGCAGGAAAAAGAAGCACATTTGCAGCTCGTTCGCGGTTATCCAGACTGAAAATACACAATTTATTTCCTTTAAAGTTTCCTGATCTCTGTTCTAATGTCGTTTCCTCGTCACAAACAGACCTGGAGTTGTGTTTTTTTTTTGTTTCGTTTACACAAGTTTAACACACAAACCCTGCAGATTTAGGCTTCTCTCACACGGAAAACGCTCTGTTCCACCTTGTGATGTCATCATGTGGTGATACAGGAAGTGCTCCACTGTGTTTTTAAACTCCACACACCTTAATTTCTAGAATAATTTGGATCATTTCAGCCGTGGAATTACCAATTTGTACTGAGCAAAGGGTAAAAGGAGCTATTAAGTTGGAAACTACCACTTCATGACATCACGAGGTGGAACAGAGCGTTTTGAGCTTTGGAGATGTAGACAACGTATGTTTTTGAGGACATAACAACATTATAACATGGCTTAAATCTCACAAGAGTCTATTTTTTTGTGATATAGAACCTTTAAACACGAGTGACATGTGTTTTCTGACTGTTATTTGTCATTTAAAGTATCTACAGAACAACTTTGTAAACTTCTACGAGGCGTTTTGGGCCAATATTGTTCTGTAAATCTTATTATTACACCAGTTTATGTCTGAAAACCAACTGAACCGATATCTCTTCTTCCTCATTCGCACCATAATAACGTCTTTTAATTTGTCCTTCCAGGTTAACCAGTGTCCTCAGACCCCCAGACAGAAGACCCCGCTGCTGCAGTTCTGGGAATCGCGCTCATTCCACGCGCAGGACGACTGAACGAGACCGCAGACGACGAAAGAGAAGAAGAAGAAAACTATGCATCATACAGCAAGGACGAGCGAAGGAGGCGACGAGCGAAAAGGGTTGAGACTTGAAGCCGGAAACGGGGTCAGGTGGATTGGGAGCGCGGGCGGGATCGCTGCTGGTGAACTGAAAACCCTGAAATGTCCTTTAGTGGAGGAGGAGGAGCGGGAAAAAGGAGGAGGAGGAGGAGGAGGAGGAGGTGTAGGTATAAATGTGGAAGGACTTGGCCTGGTTCTGCTTCAGCCCTAAACACGAGGGCAGTTTTGTAACGAAATCAACGAATCGGGTCAGAAATGTTTCGCAAAACCATGTGATAATCAGATGTCAAACTTTCAGCTTTCTTGTTGTTCTTGTTGTTCTTGTTGTTCTTGTTGTTCTTGTTGTTCCATCTCTTCTTCATTTATTACTTGTTTGTGCTTAGAACTACTCCATTTGTCGACCTTTTTTAAGTCGGTCAAGCCAAATAAATGAACTACACGACCAGGCAAAAGGAGAATAATATTTACAAAATAATACATCAAAAATATATTATCTTGAAGAAACGACATAATTATCTTGAAGGAACGACATAATTATCTTGAAGAAACGACATAATTATCTCGAAGAAACGACACAATTATCTCGAAGAAACGACATAATTATCTTGAGGGACAGAACATAATAATTTCTATACATATATTTTCATGATCGCACAAGATATTTAACTTAAAAAATCAATTAGGTTGTTAATTTATTTTTTAAGTTGTTCCGTCGAGATAATATCGTGTGGGATTGTGATATTATCTCCTGGTTGTGCATTAATATAATAATCTGCAAAAAGGACAGATTTTTAAGACTTATTTTAACAACTTTCCACATGTTATATTCACACAGAAGACACCAAATATTTGACGTAAGATAAATGAGATTATGCAGTAAAGAAAAACAGTGAAGTAACTCTACTAAATATTTTTCAGCAAAGCAAAACGTGGATACTTTAAGGATGTGGATATAAAAAAAAAACTCCATTTGTTTTGCTTTGTATATTTGAAGTCTTGTGTGTTGATATAAAATGTAGAACGTAGTAAAAAATAAAAAATGTCGTGTCCGAACTTTGACCTGGTCGTGTAAATTCAAACTAAAAGCGTCACCATCTTAAAAGCACTTACAGTATTATCATAAACATCAAAAATCCTCCTTCAAAATGGTGGATTTAACGCCAACGCCAAGCCTCGCCGGATCAAATCTCTTATAATGTATTTTTAATGATTCATATTTGATTGTTTATTCGTTGCATAGACGTAGGGGGCGACAGCGGCTCAGTTGGTAGAGCGTTTGTCCGCTGACCCACAGATGAAAGCTGTCGCCGTGTCCTCGGGCAAGACACTTCACCCACCTCGCCCCCAGTGTTTCTGCGTTCACTGGTGTATGAATGTGTGAATGGGCGAACGTTTCCTTGACGTAAAGTGATTTGAGTGAAGTAAAAGAAGTAAAAAAAACTGCACTGAACTCCATTTTTACCATTACTTGTACTTTTGTTCATGAAAGTTGACATTGAAACGCTACAAGGCCTTGAGTTTTGACTTTATATCGAACACAAAACTCCAGCAAAAACAACAGATCTTGTAAAGAGATAGACCGATCGGGCCGATATTCGCACTTTTTAGCGTATCAGATATCGGCCTTAAATCTCCAGCGCGGACCGATATTTAGTTTTGGCCGATCTGCTGCCTAAAAAGTACAAAAAGCTTTATTTATTTTAACCAAACCCAAAGCGATAACTGCACAAAACCTCCACACAGCTCTGTTAAAGGCGGTGTTTCCAAAAAGAATCTAAATCCGTGCTTCGTATCAGCCCAGAATATCGACAGATCTTATCAGACATCAGTTTTTCTGGATTCTAAACAATCGGTATCGGCATTAAACGTATCAGTCTATCTCTGTCTCATACTAATGATCTGCAGTCTGCTGTATTCTAAACGGGGCAGTGATACCGTTGCATAATCCTTCTGTAAATTCCTTTCGCTTCTTGTAAATGGATCTCTGTTCGGGAAGTTGCCACATGTTGTAATTAAATTATTATTATTGCTTCTCTGTTGTATAACTTTGATATGGAGCTATAAACGTTGAACTTTGGAATGATCCGAGTCTGTTTTTTCCATTCTCTCCGGTGCTTCTCCTGCCAGCTCTACTTATACTGTTGCATAGTAAGTAACTGAACCCAATTATCATTTTTGGGTTTTCCTCCTTTTGCATATTCTGTAATGAAATAGAAATGCGTCTCCATGGATACACGTTTGAGGAAGTGCAGGAAGGAGCAGCGGTTTGAATGGTTAATGCCTTTCTGCGCGGATCTGTTTACAAAAGCTAAATTACGATGGCGTCTCGGAGCGAATAATGGAGCGTGGCATTGTGCAGAGCCGGGGTGAGATCAGCAGACCATACTTTAGTGACCTCCCAATCTCCGGTGAATAATTTATGAGCTTATTCTAAGTGGACACAAGGCAGGGACAGTGTAGCAGCGTTATAACACACACACACACACACACACACACACATATACACACACACATATACGTACACTACTCGCTGGTCAACCCCACGTCACGTAAAATCCCCATGTCTCATTTCACTAAAACACGGTTAAGATCATTGTATTTGGCCTTTTTTTTTTTTTTTTTTTTTTTTTTAGGTTTCAGAGTTTACTTCCTGGTTGGAAATCATGACATCACATCAGCTGTTACCTAGCAACCGCGTGGTACACTGAGCCACATCTCTAACGTACCGAAGACTGTGTGTAGAAGAAGAAGCGGACTGAGCGACTGTGGCGTCACCGGCGGCGTTCGGCTCCAAATGAACATCACCGAGGCTAGAGCGGTTACAGGGAAGAATTTGAGCTGAGTTCCATAAATGAAAATCCGACCGCGAGTATCATAGCAACCAAAGAGCCAATCTGGAGCGAGGCTGTTGAAGGTAACGCCCCCTTTCTGCCCGCACCGCTGGTTTAGCAGGGAGCGGGCACTTAGCAACACAGCTAATGCTAACAGGAGCGACCTCGGGGGGAAGACGGCGCCTGATTTGTCTGTTATTAATGTTCAGATCTTGATTTTCAGACGCAATAGTGAAATAAAAACCCCAGGATCAGTGTAATCGCCGATACAACACCAACAAATATTTACAAAAATAACAACAACATTTAAAATCAGCACGGCCATAACCTCCTGTCCACGCAGCGCCCTCTCCTGAGCAAATCCAACTTTAGTAAAACAGTGTTAATCTTCAATCCAACGTGTTATTAAAATAGAGCTTTATGTTAATGTATCAGTGTTAACCGTAAAAAAACAAACGGTAAAGATACGAAAAGGTAAAATATCTGAACACTCTTCCTCCTCAGCGCACAGTGTCTGCCCCGGAACCTTCCTAATGTGCTCCAGCTCCCAGGGGACTCATTTGGCCGGAACACCTAAGATGGCAGACAACATGGGTCAGCAGAAAGTCAAACAATTTAATTACAATCACTCAGCCGATGCACTTATGTCATTTGTCACAGGTCACTTTATCTGCACAGCCATTTCAACCGATCAATAAACATCCCAAACTTTTCTGCGTATTGTCATTTTTAGTTTAGGCCGATGTAACGGACGAGCTACATTACAAACATGTAGAGGGTTAATAAGAACATTTAAGACCAAAATGATGAATCTGACAGCAGCAGTTAAAATAGCTAAAAAAATTAAATAAAATCAAAATAACTAAAAAACAAACAAAAAAACTAAACTTAAAAAACAAAAAATAACAAAAAAATAATTGAAAAAAAAAAACTCAAAATAATTGAAAAAAACCCCAAAAAACTCAAAATAACAAAAAAAATAAATAAATTAAAAAAAAGAAAAAAATTACTCAAAATAACTCAAAAAGAAAAATAAATAAAAATAAGAAAAATAAACTCAAAATAACTAAAAAAAAAAAAAAAAAAGAACCCCAGAATCATGTAGAGGGTTAATACGAACATTTAAGACCAAAATGACGAGTCTGACAGCAGCAGGTACAGAGAGAGGACACAGTTTTTCAAAAAACTAACTCAAAATAACAAAAAAATAAACTCAAAATAACAATAAATAAATAAATAAATAAAATAAAATTCAAAAAAACTAAAAAATAAACAAAAAAACTTTTTAAAAAAACAAAAAAATAACTTAAAAAAAATTCAAAATAACAAAAAAACTACTCAAAAATAACAAAAAACCCGCCTCAAAATAATGTAAAAAACCCCAAAAATTCTAAATAAGTAAAAAAAAATTTTAAGAAAATAAAGTAAAAAAAAACAAAACTCAAAATAACTAAAAAAATAAAATAATAGTAACTTAAAAAAAACCCTCAAAAATAAAAAAATTTAAAAGCTCAAAATAACTCTAAAATAAAAAAATAAGCTCAAAATAACTCAAAAAAATGAACCCCAGAATCATGTAGAGCGGGTTAATATGAACATTTAAGACCAAAATGACAAGTCTGACAGCAGCAGGGACAGAAAGGACACAGTTTTTACATAGAAAGTGAAGTGAAGCGTAGATGGAGTCAGTGCTCACTTCTTATTTGGAGCGCGGCGGCTGGCAGGTTAGCTAAGTCCATTCATATATACAGTCTGTGGTTGAAGGTATCAGAAAAATGTGTTTCATGTTTGTAAATTGTGCCAAACTGGACAGACTTCTGCCGAGTGCGATGTCATCTGTGTTAGAGCCGTCCACTTCCTGTCATTTTCAACGCATTTTTAAACTTTTCAACTTGACTGGTGTAAAACTACGATTTATATTTACAGCAAGTATCATCTCCTCAAATAAAGTCAGAGTTTGAGAGTCACCAGAGCCTGTCACAAAGACTTAAATATAAATATGTCACCTCACCTGCCTCTTCTTCTTCTTCTTCTTCTCCTCCGAATCCGCCGAGTCGACCGCCAACCTCCTCATAACTGAAGTCGTCATTAGAACAACAGAAATGTGCGTACCCGCCTGTCACCCGCTCAGCTCTGCACGTCACGTTTCATTATCACCCAAAGTCGGGCCAAAACAAACTCTCCAGACGCTCTTTATAAGAAACAGAGAAAGTTCCACCGTCGTTCTAGTTTGGGATGGCGCGGCCGGCCTCGTGTAAACCTGCGGACGTGATCCATGTACACAAAAGTACAGCTATAGAGGAACGAGGCCTAGTGCTGCTGCTGGAGACCGTGTGGGCGTCCTCCACTTTGATGTTAAAGAGAATGAGGAATAAAATTACAGTTGAGTCACAGCGAATCCACACAGACTCTGACAGATTCCAGGCAGGCACCGTTTTATTATTGCACCAGAGGAGAGGGTAGTGCTCCAGACTCCGCCGTGGACAGGGCCGACGATTATACGGTTTATAAATCAGTATGTGTCTGTGGTGAGGGCATTTCACACCTATAGAAACTGCTCCTATGTGTAAATATATTTTTATTCCTTTATTCATTCAGGGTGAGCAGTTGTTCAATGTTTTTTTTTCATTAGACGACATGAGGTCCAGGCCCAAAGACATGAACCCAGGGCCCGTTTGGTGCCGGACTCTGCAGGGTGGGATGGTTTGTGTAAATAAAATAGTGAAAAAAAGACGTGACGTTGTGTATTCTCGACTCACTCGTGTCGGTCAGAATCTGAGGGACTTGGATTTTGTTGGTTTATGTTCATTTTCAAGCATGTTTTTTGTGTTTTAGCTAAAAAGAAATGATAATATATTCTCCGCTTTACTGTTGGCAGGGATCAGATTAGGCAAAAATAGGGACAGCTGGTTTAGACCTGGTTTAGTCCTGGTTTAGATCCGGTTTAGACCTGGTTTAGTCTTAGTTTAGACCTGGTTTAGACCTGGTTTAGACCTGGTTTGGACCTGGTTTAGTCTTAGTTTAGACCTGGTTTAGACCTGGTTTAGTCTTAGTTTAGTCCTGGTTTAGACCTGGTTTAGACCTGGTTTAGTCTTAGTTTAGTCCTGGTTTAGACCTGGTTTAGACCTGGTTTAGTCTTAGTTTAGTCCTGGTTTAGACCTGGTTTAGACCTGATTTAGACCTGGTTTAGTCTTAGTTTAGTCCTGGTTTAGTCCTGGTTTAGACCTGGTTTAGTCTTGGTTTAGACCTGGTTTAGTCTTGGTTTAGACCTGGTTTAGACCTGGTTTAGACCTGGTTTAGACCTGGTTTAGACCTGGTTTAGTCCTAGTTTAGACCTGGTTTAGACCTGGTTTAGACCTGGTTTAGACCTGGTTTAGTCCTAGTTTAGACCTGGTTTAGACCTGGTTTAGACCTGGTTTAGTCCTAGTTTAGACCTGGTTTAGACCTGGTTTCGTTCAGACTGGTGAAAATAGGGACACCTGGGACATTTCTTGTATAAAACATGGGGACATCACTGGTTTTGGACACATCTGCTGGGACAGGGGACACAGGGCTCAAAACTGGGACTGTCCCGGGTCAATGAGGACGTCTGGTCACACTCCATCTACTCAAAGTGTTCCTATTTGTTTACTTTTATTTTTATTACACATTATTAAGATTTACAGGTCAAAGTACGAGATGGTTCTTGTCCTTATTGGTTGTGTATATGTGAGTGTGTATAGACTCACATATACACACATATATATATATATATACACACACATATACACACATATATACAGTGTGTACTCAGGAGTGTCCGCGTCTTAATCAAGTGCTCAACAAACGGACACAGAGAACAAACACACACAGTAGCATGCTAGCTAGCTCACAGCATCTCAGCGCTCACAGTCACTTTTATTAAAATCAGAAAACAACCGATTAAAATCCAAATTAAGATAAAGACACAGTTGTTTTTAAATGTTGGATAATTCAGTTTGTGGTGTTGTTTATTTATTATGCTTCAAAATTAGCATTAGCGAACTGTACATGTTTGTGTACTGTCCACTGTCCTGGTTTAGTCCTGGTTTAGACCTGGTTTAGTCCTGGTTTAGACCTGGTTTAGTCCTGGTTTAGACCTGGTTTAGTCCTGGTTTAGACCTGGTTTAGTCCTGGTTAAGTTCTGCTTTAGTTCTGGTTTAGTCCTGGTTTAGTCCTGGTTTAGTCCTGGTTTAGTTCTGGTTTAGACCTGGTTTAGTCCTTGTTTAGTCCTTGTTTAGTCCTTGTTTAGTCCTGGTTTAGTCCTGGGTTAGTCTGGGTGTAGACCTGGTTTAGTCCTGGCTTAGTCCTGGTTTACTCCTGGTTTAGTTCTGGGTTAGTCTGGGTGTAGATCTGGTTTAGTCCTGGTTTACTCCTGGTTTAGTCCTGGTTTAGACCTGTTTTACTCCTGGTTCAGACCTCTGACCTCTGACCTCTGACCCACCTGCAGCTCCGTCCACCGCTGACATTTAAATATTTATTATTCAGGTTTTCTCTTGCACAGTGAGGGTTTGTTTAATGTCAATAAAAGTCCATCACACATCACTCTCTTTGCGACTCCTGCTGGACTAGTTTGTGTTTTTTTCTCCATGACCGAAAACCAAAACTCCTCCAGAAAACTCCCCGGCGTCTCCGCTCTGATAAAGCCCGAGTCTGCGTCTGCGCCGGTAAATTATGACTCAGATCTGAATATGAGCCAGAGAAACGGAGCCTCTCGAGTACAAAGAACAAGACGGTGTGACTGTCTGACACGTATAAAAGGCGACGGGCGTCTAATAAGACTCGTGACGAAAAGTACAGGCCCGGCGCTTCTGGAACGACGACAGGATCTTCACTGCCAACTCGCCGTCCGCTGGTGGCTCTTTTATGGGATCTGAATCTTTTGGATCAGGTTCATTTCAAAGAGACGTTTATTTATGTCAGAAGAAGTCATTTTTTATCAACGAAACTAACGACAAAGAGACATGACTAAAGGAGCAGATGTGTTTAAAATGGTTCAAACTCTTTTAAATTATGCATAAATTAAATAAAACAATAAGAATCATTTAAAAAGTAACGGTTAATGTGATGCCAGATCGAGAAAAGCTGCGAGTTACAGCGGAAAAGTCTGAACCGGCTCAAATACGTGTCCCGTCTAAGGCCCAAAGTAACAAATGACCCTCGTAGAAAACTCTCATTTTTGATTGGATTAAAAATAGAACATGGAAAAGTTTTGGTCGATATGTTTCAGTAAAGTGTTTGTACAGCGGTCCTTTGTTTATCGCGGGGGTTACGTTGTAGAAATAACCCGCAACAGGCGAAATCCGGCGAAGTATCAGTTATTCTCTCTGTTTTTGTCTGTAAAACCCCTCACCACACACTTTATACACTTTTCTCACACAGGCGTTAACATTTTCTCACATTTCTCTCTCGTTTAAACACAAAGTTCAAACCTTCGTCGGCGTCTTTGTCGGTGCAGAACGTTTCATCGACATTGTGGGTTTTGTCGGGGAGAAAACAAATCGCAAACGTACAGCACTTCAGAGTCACACTGAGATCCAACGTTTATGTAAATTTGTCTGAACACATTCTGTACTGGACAGGAGACACGGCACGGAGGAGACTGATGGACAATGGTCTACAGTCCAACAGCCAATCAGGACGCACGACACAATGCACATGCTCATACACTGTGAAAAAACATGAAAAATTGTGCAAAAAAAAATCCTCGAAACAGAGAGGCCCCGTGATAAAGCGACGGACAATTGTGTAAATATAAATGGACGTAGCTAATCTGCTAACCGCCGTGTCCCAAACAGGAAGTGATCATGGACGCACTTCCAGCTCCATCAACTCTGGCTCCAATTCACTTTCTATTGAAAAACTGTGTCCTGTCTCTGTACCTGCTGCTGTCAGACTCTGGTCTTAAATGCTCGTTAATATGAACATTTTAACGACATGATCCTGGTGTTTTTATTTTGCTATTGTGTCCGTAGTCTGTAAAATAAATGATCTGGTTCAACATTTGTGCATTTACTTGTTGGATATTTCATGATAAATTATATGGTTATTAGGAAATTAAGTGAGGTCTTTGGTCTAGTCTGGTAAAAATGATCCAAATGTGTTTTGTAACAGTTATTCACTATTTAAAGTAACAGAACAGCTTTGAAAAAATACAAGTTCAATTTTAGGAGGCGTCTGGGACCAACAATGGTCAATAAATCATCTTAATGCACCAAAAAATAGACCAAACAGATCAAAAATAGATCAAAAAATGACTAAATAGACTAAAAATAGACCGAATAGACCGAAAATAGACCAAATAGACAAGAAAAAGACAAAAAATTACCAAAAAATAAGCCAAATAGACCAAAAATAAACCAAATAGACAAAAAAAGACAAAAAATGACCAAAAGTAGACCAAAAATAAACCAGAAATAGACCAAAAATTACCAAAAATAAACCAAATAGTCAAAAAAAAAAAAAAAAAAAAAAAAAAAAAAAAAAAAACAAACAAACAACTAAACAGTCCAAAAATAAACCAAAAATAAACCACATGGACAAAAAATAGACCAAAAATAGGCCAAATAGACCAAAATGGGATATCGACTAAACCGATATCTTGGAACCGATATCTGATCCATCAAAAATGTCAGTGTCTTATCTGTTCATCCTTAACAATTATAACTTTACCTCGTAGATTTTACTTATTAAAATACATTGTAATCAACAGGGAAATCTGTGTCTTGCGCCCCCATCTGGGAGAATAACATCATCACACTGTAGAATCTTTTTGTGGCTTCTGCCCCAGTGCTAAAGGGCAGAGATCCAGATTTACCCCAAAGCAGAGAGCTGCCCCCTCCCCCTCCCCCTCCCCCTCACACCAGAGTCTCCTCCCTGGCATTTAAACTCTTCCTGTTGTAATAAATGAACATTTGTTATAAAAGGGCTCGGTCTCGTTGCTCTTTGTCCACATTAAACTGGTCAAACCTCAGGGCTACAAAGAAACCAGCTGAGAGAATGATGTAATGTTTGTGAAGAGCCGGATCTTTGGAACGGGAATCGTGGGAACCGGATCTTTTTTTTTTTTTTTTTAAGAATAAGATCTTTTTCTTTTTAATTTTTATGCATTTTTACACTGATTAACACTGAACCAACACAAACATTGACATAGAAGGGAGAGATTTGGGCACAAAAAACACATTTGGATCATAATAAGTTGCTTTTTCATTATTATTATTATTATTGTAGTGCTTTTTTCTTTAGATGATGCATCATTTTAAAGGGTAAACACTCTCCCACTCTCAGTTTTTGCTGTTAAATTCAGTTCTCACGTTGGTTTCTGTCGTGTAAACAGTAAAACAGCCAGTCGTTTGAACGGTTCTTCAGATCCAAAAGATTCGGATCCCCTAAAAGAGCCAAAAGTCCCATCACTGATTCAGAAATACTGTTAAAGATGATGCAGAAAATGGCGCCCTCTTCTGATCATCACCTCCAACTGCACCAGACTGAATAAGAGGGAATTCAAACCTGTGCTGTCCCCAAAATAAGGACTAAACCAGGACTAAACCAGGACTAGACCAGGACTGAACCAGGACTGAACCAGGACTGAACCAGGACTAGACCAGGACTAGACCAGGACTAAACCAGGACTAAACCAGGACTGAACGAGGACTGAACGAGAACTGAACCAGGACTAAACCAGGACTAGAAGAGGTCTACTTACAAAAAAAGTATATTTATTATTAACAGATGTATAAACTGTAAACATGTACACAGAAAAACAAACAGTAGAAACGGTGATGAAATGTTTTTTAACGGGAACATCAGAAGAAAACCATTTGTAATTACTATGTTACATTACTATGTTTACAACGATCTTGACACACAAATGGGATCCTTACAAACACGTAAGTACAAGTACAAATGCACATAAGTACAAGTACACATACGCCTACATACAAGTACAGCACCTTTAATAAATACTTTACAAAACACATGTTGCTCAAAAAATCAAAGCGACCTCATATCCCGTCGCTGTACTTTACCAAAACATGAAAGAGGAACTCATCTTTCCTGTTCTGTCTGTGGCCGGAACCTGATTTGGCAAAGTGTCAACGCTCTGAGAGTCAAAAGTTTGGGAGGATTGGAGCCGTGAACGTCGACATGGGATTCCACAAATGAGATCTGGACGCAGAGTCTGTGTGAGCGCTGGTCCAGTCCTGTCCATCACACAAATATAACACAAATATAACATGGCACATATTTGGTTTAATAATGTTTAATCTCTGTCTTCTATTTCACAAATAAACAGAGCGAGAGATTCAGCGGTGAAGAAGTACTCACATTTGTTGTTTATGTAAAAGTACAGATACTAGAGCAAGAAATACTCAAGTAAACGTAAAAGTATCACATGAAAAAATGTACTTAAAGAGGTAAAAGTACAAGTATTTGGCGCAGATTTTGAGATTTAATAAGGCTTTAAATACAGTGATTTTGATAAAGATTTGAGCTGAATTTTGAACAGAAACAATTGAATTAATGTTTTTCTGCCTGTTTTTTTATTTGTTTATTTGATTGTGTTAAAAATAAACCCTCAGCTTTTTCAACAGGTCTCAAACTATAATAAAAATACTTTTATTTTCCAGTCCTGTTCAAAAATACAGATACTGCTCTCAAATGTACTGAAGTAAAAGTAAAAAACGACCACTTTAAAATGTACTCAAGTAAACTACAGATACCTAAAATCTATACATAAAGACAGTAGTACTTTTACTTCATTATGTTCCACCGCTGACTAAACACTGTAATGTTCACATGGTGCACACAAAAAATATGAAACTATAAATCTGTTTGGCCCCTTTGTCTGTTCACAAGACAAGAACAACTCCACAGCCCACGGGAAAAGAGTCATGAGACCAGAGAGTGTAGAAGAAGAGACCGAGTGAGTGTGAAGTCTCCCACAGCGTTCAGCTCCAAATGAAGCTCGTCGAGGCTGGAGCAGTTATAATGGCTAATTTGAGTATCATAGCAACCAAAGAGCCAATCCAGAGCGAGGATGTTGAAGGCAACGCCCCTTCAAGCCCGCATCACTGGTTTAGCAGGGAGCAGGCGCTTAGCAACGCTGTCAATCAAACCTGTTGCTAACGCTAACAGGAGTGACCTCAGGGAAAGAAGGCGCCTGATTTGTCTGTTATTAATGTTCATTTCTTGATTTACAGACACAAAAGTGAAATAAAAACCCCAGGATCATGTAGAGGGTTAATACGAACATTTAAGACCAGAATGATGAGTCTGACAGCAGCAGAGACAGAGAGAGGACACAGTTTAAAAAAAAGAAAATTAAATTAAAATAAAAAACAAAAAAAGAAACAACTCAAAATAAAAAAACTAAAAATGTAGATAAATAAACACAAAATAACAAAAAAAAACAACAAAAAAACAACAACAAAAAAAACCCCTCAAAATAACAAAATTAAAAAAATAACAATAAACTCAAAATAACAAAAAAAAAAAGAACCCCAGGATCATGTAGAGGGTTAACACAAACATTTAAGACCAAAATGACAAGTCTGACAGCAGCAGTTACAGAGAGAGAGGACACAGTTTAAAAAAAATAAAATAAAAAACAAAAAAATAAACAACTCAAAATAAAAAAAAATAAAAATGTAGATAAATAAACACAAAATATATTTAAAAAAAAAAACCTCAAAATAACAAAAGTAAAAAAATAACAATAAACTCAAAATAACTAAAAAAAAAAGAACCCCAGGATCATGTAGAGGGTTAACACAAACATTTAAGACCAAAATGAGGATGTTGATGTCGATGTAGCTGGAAGTGCGCCCATGATCACTTCCTGTTTGGAACACGGCGGCGAGCAGGTTAGCTATGTCCATTTATATAAACAGTCTATGCAACGTAATTAGAGCCTTTCAGACGACTAATTAATGAATCAACACAATATACACGGCCTGTCAACATCTTATATACAAACAGAAAACATCAAATATATGAAGTAAGATATATGGGATCATGTAGTAAAGAAAAAACATGAAATAACTACTAAATATATATGTTTTATCTTGTGTATTCAAAGCCTCAAAGTCTCCACCCTTCACTTTTTTCTTTGCTACATAATTCCATATATCTCACTTCATATATTTGATGTTTTCTGTGTGGATTTTTAAAATTTGAATACTTTCTACAGTTTATATCCAAACATTTGCCTGGAAGTGTAAGCAGGATTCTGTGTCTCTGTTGGTAAGTCTGTGTTTATAGATTTGCAGATGTTTAGAGATGTTCTTGGAGCAGAGAGAGTGAGAGCTGGAATTCCAGAAACTCAAAATGCAGCAAAATGGTGCACAGATGTTTGTTAAAGCCATAGACTGTTTATATAAATGGACATAGCTAACCTGCTAGCTCCAAATCACTTTACCTTAGAAAACTGTCTCCTCTCTGTCTCTGCTGCTGTCAGACTCGTCATTTTGGTCTTAAATGTTCATATTAACCCTCTACATGATCCTGGGGTTCATTTTTTGGAGTTATTTTGATTTATTTTTTTATTTTTGAGTTATTGAGTTTTTTTCTTCTTCTCCTTCTTCTTTTTTATTTTTGAGGGTTTATTTTAAAGTTTTTTTTTTTTTTTTTTTTTTTTTTTTTTTAGTTATTTTGAGGGGGGTTTTTTTTACGTTATTTTGATTTTTTTTTTAAATTTTTTTGTTATTTTGAGGTATTTTTTTATTTTGAGTTTTTTTTGTTATTTTGATTTTTTTTGTTATTTTTTGTTTTCTAAGTTTATTTTTCTTTTTTTTTAGTTATTTTGAGTTATTTTTGTTTGTTTGTTTTTTTATTATTATTTTTTTTATTATAATTTTTTTTTGTTATTTTGAGGTTTGTTTTTTTTAACTGTGTCCTCTCTCTGTCATTTTGGTCTTAAATGTTCGTATTAACCCTCTACATGATCCTGGGGTTTTTATTTCACTTTTGTGTCTGTAAATCAAGATATGAACATTAATAACAGACAAACCAGGTCCTTCTTTCCCCGAGGTCACTCCTGTTAGCGTTAGCAACAGGTTTGATTGACAGCGTTGCTAAGCGCCCGCTCTGTGCTAAACCAGTGGTGCGGGCGAGAAGAGGCGTTACCTTCAACATCCTCGCTCCTGATTGGCTCTTTGGTTGCTATGATACTCAAATTCTCCACTATAACTGCTCCAGCCTCGACGAGCTTCATTTGGAGCTGAACGCTGTGGTCAGGCTCACTTAGTCCACCTCTTTACACAATCTGTGGTTTAAAGCAGAAATTCTGTCAAATATTTGATTCAAGGTTAACCAAATCTTGCGTTTACCTGTGAGGACAAACTTGAGCGTGGGAGCGTGAGGTCTGTGAAACAAAACAGAGAAAAATGAACCACTAATGCCAGATGTAGATTTATATTATGATATTCAAAAAGTGATATTTTGTGTTATTTCTCGGCTGGTTTTAGTTCAGTTACTTCATTGTCTTTTCAATTCAGTACAAGCTTGTTTATGTAGAGCCTTTAAAACAACCAAAGCTTCACATAAAAGTCAATAAAAATCAAATATAGCACGATACTTAGAAAAAGAACAATAAAACACCAAGATGTCCTGTCTAGTTAGTATTAAATGCCAGGGAGGAGAGGTGGGTTTTCAGTGTCTGGGTGGAGTTTAGGGCTGAAGTAACTCCCTCAGATAAAGAGGAGCCACAGAGAGCACAAGTTTAAACAAAATCAGTGATATTAGTGTTTTAATAAAGACTCAACATAGAAATATAACTGTACAACAAAATAAACACCAAATTTCTGTTCTACTGTTGTTTCCTCGTCACAAACAGACCTAGAGTTGTGTTTTTTTGTTTTGTTTCATTCACACATGTTTAATACAGCAGATTTAGGCTGAGTTCTTCTCTCAAACTGAAAACGCTCTGTTCCACCTTGTGATGTCATCGTGTGGTGATACAGGAAGTGCTTTACTGCGTTTTTAAACTCCACACACCTTCATTTCTAGAATAATTTGGATCATTTCAGCGCAGGAACTGACAATATCTACTGAACTAAAGGTAAAACGTATAGAGGTTGATTTGAAAACTACCACTTAATGACATCACAAGGTGGAACAGAGCGTTTTGAGCTTAAAGTGTAACTCAAAACATTTGCGAATGAAAGAAAACACAAGTCCAGGTCTGTTTTTGAGGATGTAACAGCATTATAACATGACTTAAACCTCACAAGAGTCAATTTTGCGTAATGTTGGACCTTTAATGTTGAAACGACTCACCTACAACATGATCTTTACCATGAACCCGGGTCCAAAACTGAGCCTCCTCTCTGAAAACAAATTAATAAGTGAAAATTCTTCATAATCTGACACAACAAAACAATTACACACTGCACCGGTCACAATTTTATACAGCGCTTTTCCACTTTCACCTGAGCCTCATAAACATAAACTCAAAAAAACAACAAATGTCCAAACTAAAATGACACAGACACATACACTTTATAAATACCTTCTCTGTTTGGCCTCTGCTGCTGCCTTCACTGCAACAAAAAGAACAAAACGAAAGATCAAACTTATTCATTTGCGCTGAATAAAAAGACCATGCGCTGAAATAAAACTGTACTTTTTCGATGGAGCACCACGATGAGCAGAGCCAAAGAGCACAAGAACAACACCACGGCTGAGAGAGAGCCCAGAACCAGGGGCCAGTCCACACCCGAGGAATCTGCAAACACCAGGCTGGTAAATGTGTGGAATCAAAGTATTACAGAGTGTGGCTCCCAACCTGTGAGTACCCCCTGAGTACCCCCTGAGTACCCCCTGAGTACCCCTTATTAACAGTATCAGACTTTCTTTAGTAATTATAAATCTGTTTACTAGTACATTTCTATTTTCTAACTACTTTTAATAACATTTATACCACAATTGTCTTACAAAATGTACTACACTGAATATTTTACATCAAATCCCATTCTGTGCCATGTTTCTTTAAATCCTCTGGTGCTCTCGTTCCCCCAGGGTCCCTGTACCCCTTGTTGAGAAACACTGCAGTATGGGACAGAAAATCACATAGACGTACCTGTTGTAGGTGCAGAACTGTTTCCTGTGCAAAGAGAGAACATAAAAATCTGTTTACTAGTTTTACAACAGAATAAAACTGATCTGATTGAATATTTTGTATTTTTTTTCTCTCATTTAAAGTATCAGTGTTATGCATTATATAATTTTACACTGACTCCTTTCTCGATTATTATTATCATCAGGTATTTGGATGTGTTAAGGTATAAAAATGTGGGAGATGTATTTTTGGTGAACTCGGATTCAATCTGATGAATGCACATTGTAGTCATGATAAATACTTTATACTGTTATTAAATGGGTGCTCTCTGTGGCTCCTGTCTATGGGTTCTCTTGCAGCTCTATGTGCAAACGTAAAAAAAGAAATGCTTTACACCAGATTTACCTAAAGCTCGTTTCCATCTGTCATCGAGCAGGTTACAAACTATTAAAACACATTTAAGTGTCCAGTCATTTACAATCAAACCTCTGTTCTCCTGTTCTTTCATTTAAAAACCTCACACTCCACATTTCCATCTTCAAAGTACTCAAATATATGTCATAAACGACCCTTATCTTCAGATGTTTTTGCATACAGACCTTGTGCCACAGACAGGGACGGGCTCCGCTCTGATTTGCTCCACTCTCGTCCCAGCAGGACGCTGTATTCACACCGATACAGAGTCACCGCAGAGTCCTGGACCGGCACTGAGAAAACAGCCTGATGTTGGGTGACTTTGGCCTGGTACGACGCCACGGGAAGCGCACGGTCCAGCACATACAGAGAGAACAGAGCGCCCGGGTACGCAGGCGAGCCACGACAGAGCAAATGCCACACGTCTGACTGTTGATCCAGAACCAGACTCGGGGTCGGCAGCAGATCTGAAAGACGACAACAGTGTTCTATCGACCACAAAATGGAGTCCTCTGAGCTTTAAGTCATGTTCTAATGCTGCTACCTCCTCAAAAACACACCTGGAGTTGGGTTTTGTTTCATTCACACATGTTTGAGTCACACTTTATGATTAGTCTGTCTAGATCTCCACAGCTCAAGATGCTTTGTTCCACCTTATGATGTCATGAAGTGGTAGTTTTCAAGGTAACAGCTCCTTTTACCTTTAGTTCAGTAGAGATGGACAATGATCAATCCATCCAAACGATTCTACTGAAGGTGTGTGGAGTTTAAAAACACAGTAAAGCACTTCCTGTATTACCAAATGATGACATCACAAGGTGGAACAGAGTGTTTTCTGTTTGCGAGTTGGGCGTCTTTATGTTGAGAGTGGAGTTTGAACCGTCAACCTTCAGACCATCTACCTCCCTGTCTAACTATAATAATGTCCCGTATTGTCCACTACCAGCTGCTGCATTAAAGAAATATACTGAAATAATTTTAAAAAAGCTGTTTCCATGGATACTCACCCGTGACAGTGACTTGGACAATATTACTAACGGTTGAATTGTGCAGCTCTCCGCCCCGGCTGACCTGGTACAGACAGGTGTACCGACCCTGCTCGGCACCTGTCACCGGGCCCACGCTGAAGACTCCCGGCTGCGGCTCTGGGCTCAACAAAAGGCCGGACTGAGCTCTGGGCACGACGGCCGTTAACCCTTTGAAGTCCGCCGCCGCCGCTCCTCTCAGTAACAAAAACGACACTGGGCTGTTGGGTGAATTTGCCTGATACTGAGGCAGAGGAGGTGGAAGGGAGCAGTGGAACGAAAGCATATCTCCACGTTTCACCAGGCCATTAGAGGGCGCCACTGACAGGACGGGAGGGTCGGGGTTCGGTTGCACGGGTCGACTCGGACCGGCGTCTAAAAGGTAGACGGGTAAAAGTAAAGATAATGTGTTTGTGATGTCAGGGAAGCCATGATTTAGACATGAAAATGGAGGAAAAGCTGGAACATTTAAGTAAAAACGATAACATTTAAACAATAAAGTGGTGAACCATGAAGAAGAAAGGTTACATAATGCACTTTTAATACAAGCTGGTGCATTTATAACGAGGTAAACAAGATATTTTAGTGTTTTATTGTTCTTTTCCCATGTATATTTGTTTTGTTGACTTTTATACGAAGAACTTTGGTTCAGCTCAAGTTGTTTTTAAATGTGCTACAGAAATAAACTGAATATAATTTAATATCGGTTGGTTATTTCAGTCAACGCTGCTCTTCTATCAGCTTGAATCACTCGGCCCATTCTCCTCTGACCTCTAGCATCAACAAGGCATTTTCGCCCACAGGACTGCCGCATACTGGATGTTTTTCCCTTTTCACTCCATTCTTTGTAAACCCTAGAAATGGTTGTGCGTGAAAATCCCAGTAACTGAGCAGATTGTGAAATACTCAGACCGGCCCGTCTGGCACCAACAACCAGGCCACGCTCATAATCGCTTAAATCACCTTTCTTTCCCATTCTGACATTCAGTTTGGAGTTCAGGAGATTGTCTTGACCAGGACCACACCCCTAAATGTATTGAAGCAACTGCCATGTGATTGGTTGATTAGATAATTGCATTAATTTAAGGAGAAATTGATCAGGTGTTCCTAATAATCCTTTAGGTGAGTGTAGAGAATAATTGTAAAAAATAAAGCAGATTTCACCTATTTATTTTTAGTTATTTTTAGAACATAACCCCCGTGATAAACCAGGGACCACTGTATTTTTATTTGCACAAATTCTGAACGTGTTAAATTAAACCCTCAGACTTTTCAGCAGGTCTCAAACTACAATAAAAAAATACTTTTACTTTTCAGTCCTGTTCAAAATGTAGTGGAGTAGAAAGTACAGATACTGCTCTCAAATGTACTGAAGTTAAAGTAAAAAGTAAAATACATACACCTAAAAGCTTTACTTTACTATTTTACTTCGTTACGTTACACGCCCCGGCCGCGTCTGAGATTTTGACACATCTGAGTTCACCGCTGGCACATTTTGTCACCGACGGCAACCAGCTCAACCGCAGTAACTGTCAACAAATCGCACGCCGCTTGATGCTGCGTTTGAAGTTGAAAGCGTGCAAACGTGTGTGGTTTCCATATGAGGAGCAGGATGTGGCCGCACACACCCAGAGCTGAGGACAATACGAGGCCACAGGGAGCACCTGCCCTTCACCGACCTGTGCGTGTTACTCTCTGGAGCCGGATGGTGCTGTTTATTTTCTTATACCATGTGCTGTTGCACTTAAAGGTGAAGTCTGAGTTCATACAATGAGGACGACTTCACACTTCATCTGCTTTTTTTTATTTGGACATTTAAATTTCGTAATCCAGGGGAAATCCAACTTCTCACACCGAGCACCACCACAGAAAAGATTTACTTTTTGAGTTAGACCAGATCTAAACCAGGTCTATAACAGGACTAAACCAGGTCTAAACCAGGTCTATAACAGGACTAAACCAGGTCTAAACCAGGTCTAAACCAGGTCTATAACAGGACTAAACCAGGTCTAAACCAGGTCTATAACAGGACTAAACCAGGTCTAAACCAGGTCTATAACAGGACTAAACCAGGTCTAAACCAGGTCTATAACAGGACTAAACCAGGTCTAAACCAGGTCTATAACAGGACTAAACCAGGTCTAAACCAGGTCTATAACAGGACTAAACCAGGTCTAAACCAGGTCTATAACAGGACTAAACCAGGTCTAAACCAGGTCTATAACAGGACTAAACCAGGTCTAAACCAGGTCTATAACAGGACTAAACCAGGTCTAAACCAGGTCTATAACAGGACTAAACCAGGTCTAAACCAGGTCTAAACCAGGTCTATAACAGGACTAAACCAGGTCTAAACCAGGTCTATAACAGGACTAAACCAGGTCTAAACCAGGTCTATAACAGGACTAAACCAGGTCTAAACCAGGTCTATAACAGGACTAAACCAGGTCTAAACCAGGTCTATAACAGGACTAAACCAGGTCTAAACCAGGTCTATAACAGGACTAAACCAGGTCTAAACCAGGTCTATAACAGGACTAAACCAGGTCTAAACCAGGTCTATAACAGGACTAAACCAGGTCTAAACCAGGTCTATAACAGGACTAAACCAGGTCTAAACCAGGTCTATAACAGGACTAAACCAGGTCTAAACCAGGTCTAAACCAGGTCTATAACAGGACTAAACCAGGTCTAAACCAGGTCTATAACAGGACTAAACCAGGTCTAAACCAGGTCTAAACCAGGTCTATAACAGGACTAAACCAGGTCTAAACCAGGTCTATAACAGGACTAAACCAGGTCTATAACAGGACTAAACCAAGTCTAAACCAGGTCTATAACAGGAAAATAAACCAGGTCTAAACCAGGTCTATAACAGGACTAAACCAGGTCTATAACAGGACTAAACCAGGACTAAACCAGGTCTATAACAGGACTAAACCAGGTCTATAACAGGACTAAACCAGGTCTATAACAGGACTAAACCAGGACTAAACCAGGACTAAACCAGGTCTATAACAGGACTAAACCAGGTCTATAACAGGACTAAACCAGATCTAAACCAGGTCTATAACAGGACTAAACCAGGTCTATAACAGTACTAAACCAGGTCTATAACAGGACTAAACCAGGTCTATAACAGGACTAAACCAGGACTAAACCAGGTCTATAACAGGACTAAACCAGGACTAAACCAGGTCTAATCTAGGACTAAACCAGGTCTAATCTAGGACTAAACCAGGTCTAATCTAGGACTAAACCAGGTCTAAAAGTGGACTACATCATTTCCACTGTAGTTCTAAACCGGACGTTATTTAAATAAGACAAAAAGTGGATAAATCTAAATGAGGCAAACCCATAAACTGAAGAGCTGTGCATGTGAGTCCCACCTAAAGAATCTTACGTGTATTTATAATCTGAGAAATACTTGAAGTAGTTAAGTGGATACTTTTTACTTCAGTACATTTGAGAGCAGGATCTGTACTTTTACTTCTGTAACAAAATCCAGTACAGTATTTTCCGGACTATAATTAGCACTTTTTTTCTTCATTATTATGCATTTTGTGACTTATACTCCAGAAAATATGGTACTTGTTTCACCTCTGAGGATTGGAAATGACAGAATCTGTATTATAATTGCACTAACGTCACACGCTCTTGTTCTTTCAGACTAAATGAGTTCACATTTAAATGACTTACCTCTTTGCCGGTCCAGCTGCAGATACGGGCTGAATGTGCTGTATCCATCCACTGTTTTATACAAACAGCAGTACAGCTCACGCTCAGACACATCACTCAGCCTCACAGTGAAGAGCACCTCCTCAGCCCCTAGTGGCACGTCCCGGGACTCCACCTAAACGAGAACAGTTACACAAAACCTGCTTCACACACGCCCATAAGACTGTACGTGTTTGTATAACCCATTACCTTTTCTCTCACTCGGTATAAAGCAAACTGAACTCCTCTGAGGCCCCCGGGGGTCCGACACATCAGGACGGCAGAGTCAGAGGACCTGGAGTGCAGGGTAAGTGTTGGGATGAGGGGAGTTGGCGAAGGCGTTGAAGCTGAGAGTCTCACTGAAAATAAACAGATTAAGACAGATTTGTGAAATTACTTTTAGCCCACCAAAGCCCCTTTTGCCGTTTTTAGACAAAGCCCTTGAAAAAGTTGTTTACCCACAGCTTTCTGACTTCTTCTCCAAATGAACAAATGCTTTGATGTTTTCCAGGCAGGTTTTAGACCCACCACAGCCTGAGACGGCTCTTATCAAAGTGACAGACACAGAACAGACTTTAAAGCAGCTCTGAGTGAACAAGGCTCTCCATGGACCAGCACCAAAGAACATCTCCCACATGAGCCACAGGAACCATCTCACATGAGGAGGACTAAACCAGGACTAAAGCAGGACTAAACCAGGGCTAAACCAGGGCTAAACCAGGACTAAACCAGGACTAAACCAGGACTAAACCAGGACTGAACCAGGACTGAACATGGACAAAACCAGGACTAAACCAGGGCTAAACCAGGGCTAAAGCAGGACTGAACCAGGACTAAACCAGGACTAAATCAGGACTGAACCAGGACTAAACCAGGACTAAATCAGGACTAAACCAGAACAAAATCAGGACTAAACCAGGACTGAACCAGGACTGAACCAGGACTAAACCAGGACTAAACCAGGACTAAACCAGGACTAAACCAGGGCTAAAGCAGGACTAAAGCAGGACTGAACCAGGACTAAACCAGGACTAAATCAGGACTAAACCAGAACAAAATCAGGACTGAACCAGGACTAAACCAGGACTAAACCAGAACAAAATCAGGACTAAACCAGGACTGAACCAGGACTGAACCAGGACTGAACCAGGACTAAACCAGGACTAAACCAGGACTAAACCAGGGCTAAAGCAGGACTAAAGCAGGACTGAACCAGGACTAAACCAGGACTAAATCAGGACTAAACCAGAACAAAATCAGGACTAAACCAGGACTGAACCAGGACTGAACCAGGACTAAACCAGGACTAAACCAGGACTGAACCAGGACTAAACCAGGACTAAACCAGGACTAAATCAGAACTAAACCACGACTAAATCAGGACTAAACTGGGACTAAACCAGGACTAAACCAGAACTAAACCAGGTCTGATTATATGTTACTTGTTTGTGTTGTGATTCTTTCTTAATCTGTAAAGCCCTTTGGATTACTTTGGGTACAAATTGTGTAAAAAAAAATAAAAAAAATAAATTAAATAAAAAAATGGCCTTGCCTTTAAGTGTGAACAAGAATAAATATTTAGATTTAAATGTTTGCTGTGTGTGCAACTATGTGCAAAGATATGCACACACAAAGAAATATGCAAACACACAGGTCACACACTCATAACCATCAACATGACACTTGTATTTTGTTTTCTCTTGTTTTATGGCTCTCCATCTATTTGATTTATAAATAAATGCTAATGACCATCATCTCAGACTTACCCCAAAAGTGTAATGATGCAAGCTGTATAATCCAAAGCTTTGTCTTCATAGTCCCAAACAGCATCCTGCTCTACATAACAACACACACACACTGCAGGGGAATACACCTCAGATCATTTCTTCCTCTCTTTTTCTCAATCACACTCTGTTTCTCCACCCTGCGCCACATGACACATCCTCTGAAGCAGGGGAAGTTACAACATGTAAACACACTTCCTTTTTTGGTTCGATCGGATGTGCTCTATTGTATCAATAAATATTGGGTCTTTTTTCACTCCTGAATTCCTGCCCAAATCAGGGATGATCAGTTGTTACTCAAATAGGCTCAAAGAGCAAATATAAAATCATAAAACCAAAACCACAACCACTGTCCAGCCTATAATTGTTTTGGTCACAACCAGAGGTAGTGAAACTAGTTTACAATAACTTCACTGTTGTGCTTCAGCTGGTGAGACTCTGCTGTGAAAATGTTTGTTTTTGTCATTTCATTTATAAATCATTTTCATATTTCATATTGTACTTGTGTATGTTCTCGTTTCAATAGTGCATTGTTTTTGTGTTTCATTGCTCATTTCAATAATAAACTATTTTTCATATGAAGTTAATTAACAATTCTAAACCTTGTATAAGTCTTTACTAAAGCTGGAAATAACCCAGTGTGTGCATGTGTGGCCTGATGTTTATATATAGCTCGTATAACCACAAGGTGCAGAAACTTGACCTGTGGCTCAAAAAGGCAACTTCAAACACACTGAGTGCAAACTCTGTGCATCAAACCGGACACTGTGTCTTAATATAGTTTGACCCATGATGAAAAACAGAGACGATGCGTCCTGATCACATCAGCCGCCTACGACAGGATGTTAGGAACTATAAAGACCTGCTTCACAGACAAGAGAAGGACCTCACCTGCCTCAGGACAGGCCGCTCTAACCCCTCCTCAGGCTCCTAGGTCAGCACCTGCTAAAAGACTGTACTGTACTGCCACCATATGCTTTGTCTTGGTGTTTAGGGACCTTGGGGTTGTAAGATTGGGCTCATGTCTGACAGAAGTGCGTCTGAAATAACTCAGACCTTGGTTATAAGTTGATGTTTAGGAGTCTTCTTTAACAAGGGGGAAACACTCCAACTCCAAACTCCTATGACCTTCTGACCTTCTTAGATCAGTGTAGAATTGCAGGGAAACTCCTCACAGTTTTTCTAGAAATTGCTTTTTAAACTGTCTGTAAAATTGTAACCTTTTCTCTTTGTACACAATAATCTATCATAGAGGTTTTTGTGTACTCTGTCCTGCCTCTCCATAGAACGATCTTCAATGAGCCCAGATTAGAGACGTACCTTTAATGTCGCATCTCACTGGGACTAGAGTCTGTAAACCAGGTGAACTGTAGGTGTGGTGAGTTACACAGGGGTCCTAAGGAGTTACCTTTGACTTATCAACGTCAGAACAGACCTGGAAGAGACGAGACCCTCTGGGTAAGTCCTCTGACATCCACACATCACTGTTTAAAGTCAGAGGACACAGAGGCCCTCAGAAAATGTTCACCTAAGGGGACTGGTTCACTGTTGATGCTCTTTATCAGGAACCAAAATTATTTACTCAAGAGGCGAACAACTTGGGGGTTTAAAGTTACATGAGCTTCAGCTGCTCAGGTGCTAGCTACAAATTAAACCAATCACTTTAGTAATCACTTTAGTTTAGAGTAGTGATTGATCCAAGAAATGATTTGAGTAAAAAAAAATGATTGGAGAAAACTACTAGGCCTACTTACATATGTGTAGGCGCAGGGCCGGCCCAAGACTTTAGGGGCCCTAAGCTGAATTTGCCCTCAGGGGCCGTCTCTACTTCAGAGCCACATATTCATATTTGACATTAAGACTTCAACACAACCAGTTGTTAAAAGACTGACAATTCTAGAGGCTCACAACAGCAATAGCCACAAGTATAACAGTGTAAAAACATGTGAGGAAGGAGGTTCTGCCAGAGAAATGTTTAAATTCTGGTGCTTTAAATTCTTTAATGTGTTTCAGATGACTAAAGTGAGCTTATATTTATCAACTCTTTATGTCATAAAATGCAGAATTGGATAAAGCAGCCAAATGATGTACTTAAGCAAGAGTACACTCGCTTCAAAATCGTATCACTCAAGAAGTACAAAGTAGTGATCTAAGTTCAGAGAAACAGCCTGGACATACCCTCAGATTTATAATCATCAGGTGCCAGTACTCGAACTCGTCAATGGACTGTCAATACCAAGAGCCGATACCACTGTATCTGTTCTGTCTCTTGTTTGACTCACAGCTCATCTCTGCACAGAGCAGTGAGCTCAGAGCATAAAGCTGCACATTCACTGTTGTTGAAATATACAAATATTTAGGACTCTAAATATGTTTATAGTCCACAGAGGTTACCAGCACAGAGCTTATGTTTACAATAGTAGCATGCTAATGTTGCTAAGTGGCGCTGTTGATTTTTTGCTTGTGCTGCAGTGAAACTTATAATTCACAAACACATTTAGACTGAACAGAGCGAGTTCAGAGCTTTAAAAGTCGTACAGTATGTCTATATGTGTGAAAGTGTGGCTCTGGTAAAAGTAACAACACTCACTGTTATGCTAACAGTGGCGCAGTTAGCAGTTAGCGCGTTAGCTCGTTAGCAGTTAGCTCATTAGCAGTTAGCGCGTTAGCAGTTAGCCCGGAGGAGGTCTGCAAAGAGAAAGAGGTAAATATTAAAGCCAGATGCTGATCTAAAATATTGTATTTGAATTATACCTAACTAGAGTGATTTCAGTAGATAAGATAAGTATTCTAAGATGTAAAAGTAGTCTATATTATAAAAATCATACGAAATTAATTATATTTACTACTATAATCAAACTCCATTAAAGATTACGTCCGGTATCGGTATCTTTACTCGGTATTAGCAAGTACTCAAAATGAAGTACTTGTACTTGTTTTGCAAAACGTGGTATCGGCGCGTATATGAGCATTCACAGCACGTTCAGGAGTCGTTCACAGGTCGTTCTTTCGTTCAGCAGATGTAACAGAAGTTTATGTCATAATCAGCCTAATGTGACACAGGAGCAGAGACACTTAAAACACTCACATCATCTGTGTTTAGAGACAAAAGGATCAGACACAACCACAAACAGACTCACCTGCTGTCCTCTGTCCCTCTGAGGTGTGTCCTGTCTGTCCTCTGTCCCTCTGAGGCGTGTCCTCTCTGTCCTCTGAGGTGTGTCCTGTCTGTCCTCTGTCCCTCTGAGGCGTGTCCTGTCTGTCCTCTGTCCCTCTGAGGTGTGTCCTGTCTGTCCTCTGTCCCTCTGAGGCGTGTCCTCTCTGTCCTCTGAGGCGTGTCCTGTCTGTCCTCTGTCCTCTGAAGCGTGTCCTGTCTGTCCTCTGTCCCTCTGAGGCGTGTCCTGTCTGTCCTCTGTCCCTCTGAGGCGTGTCCTGTCTGTCCTCCGTCCCTCTGAGGCGTGTCCTGTCTGTCCTCTGTCCTGCAGGTCCCATGGTGTAAAGTGGAGACATATTTTGAGTCGTCTCTAAAAAGTCCCTCTTTCCCCAAAACGGTCTCCCTCTGGGCTCTTCATACATTGTCCCGTACTTTAGATAAACTTAACTTCACTAACTAGCACATATTTAGCTACTGAAAATAAAACACATGTAATCGTTTAAGAAGGATATTTAGACTAAAACCCTCAGTCGTCCAACTGATCCATAGCAAAGGGTGAAGTTAAAATCTGATCTGATATTTAGACTAGTATAAACACCCGAGCGCCGTTTAGTTTTCAGAAAAAAACAACAACATTTCAGTCATTATTTTCAATCTAAATGTATGGGCTCTTGGGGGCCCTCTGGTGGCCTCGGGGCCCTAAGAAGCTTCTTCGTCTGCTTATAGGCTGGGCCGGCCCTGGGTAGGCGAGATAAAGAGTAGCAGTGTGGAGCTAACATCAGTTTTATAATTTTAGTTTATTTATATAGGAGGAACAAAACTGTAGGTGACATCTTAAACTCGGAATATGGTCTATTGTGGTTCACTTGTTGTCATGTCTATGTGCACTTTTGGTTTGTCTGTGTTTCTTTAAATTTCCTGTTTTTGACCTGCCTTAGGACAACGGGTGTAAAGTAGCTATTGTGCTAATTCCGGCATATTTACATTGATGCTGTTTGTTGACATGTTGATTAATATGCACTGTCCTAATTAAAATAAATAAATAAATAAATAAAAATAAATAAACAATCTGGTATTTTCAAAGTATAGACCACAATAAATAAATAAAGCAATAATAATAATAATAATAATAATAATAATAATAATAATAATAATAATAATAACAATAATAATAATAATAATAATAATAATACATGGCTTTTGATCATGAATAAATAAATTAAATAAATAAATAAATAAAAACATTAAGCTCTTGTCACATGTAGGCTTTCTCAAAATTCTTTTATTCAAGTAAGAGTATGCACTATGATCACGTGACTGCTTGGTGACGACATTAGGTGAGACGTTACGCTCACTTCCGGGTGACGCCTCTCGTGCGTAGCTGCAGCGTCCTCGCGCTCCGTGTTGTCATGAGCAACGGAAGAAGAGGCACCTGAACGCGGCGTGTTTGGGATGGACAGTGGCTCCAGACGCAGGTCCAAAAGTCTGTCCACACTCCTGACCACTCTGAAACGAGTCTTTGACATCCTGGAGCCGGATCCGAACGGCTTTGTCCACACTCAGCACGTGGTCAGGTTAGCATCACGGTTTGGATCACACGAGCAGGTGAGGGCGGGTGTAATGTTATTAGCATACATGAAGTAGCACATAGCCTAGCTCAGGTAGCACCACAAGCTAATGATGGGATCCGGCTCTTTTATGAGATCCGAGATCCTTTTTGGGTCCGTTCATATAAAAAAGTATAAAAAAAAATTAAATAACATATAATAATGATGATGATAATAATAATAGTGATGATAATAATAATAGTAATAATAAAATAAATAATAATAATAATAATTTATATGACAGAAGCAAATGTGAGAATTCAATTTAACAACAAACTAATCAAAGAGAAATGAGACTAAGATTTGTTTAAAATGGTTCAAACTTAGAGCAGGAGTCTCTTAACCCTTTGAAATTATGAATAATCTAAATAAAACATTGCACTATGATAAAATTAATTATAAACTAACTTTTATTATGATTCCAAATCTGTTTTCTGTGCCCAAAGCTCTCTGTCATGTCTCCTGCTCCTGAGCTGATTCTTGTGTTGGGTCAGCGTAAATCAGTGTAAAAATGCGTAAAATTTAGAAAGAAAAATATTAGGTTCAGCTCTTTCCGAAAATGAGATCCGGTTCAAATGGTTCATGTTAAGGAACCGTTCAAAAGAGCCGGCTCATACCACAAGCCCAATCTCAACATATCATGTTTTCATTTGGGCTCATATTATATTACGATTGTATTATTGACCAAGTTAATCAAATGTTCAAAGTTTGTGTAACTTGCCCCCATGCCTAAGATGACAAGTTTTTCAAAAATGGAAACTAGGACACGGCCGGGTTGGGATGGCTGGTATAAATAAAATTGTGAAAAGAGAGCGTAACATTGTCCATTCTGGGTGCACTTGTGTCAGTCAGAATCTGAGGGACTTCTGTTGTTGGGGTTGCACATTTTTTGGCTTATGCTCATTTTCAAGCACATTTTTCTGTATTTTAGCTGAAACAATTATAATATATTCCCCTTTTTACTGTTGGCAGGGATCAAATTGGTCAAAATAGCGACATGTTGTTGTGTAGCGGATGTTTATTCGTATAAAACTGGGACAAATCACTGGTTTTGGATAAATCCGCTGGGACAAGGGACACAGGGCTCAAAACTGGGACTGTCCTGGGTTGACTTGTGGTTTTCAGATTCTAAAATGTGATGATTTCATGCTCAGAGATGTTGGCAAGAGTCAGTTTTTCCTATTTATCACATTGTACTTTCAAATATCCAAAAGGTAAATTCTTAAATGTTTAATCTGACGCATTCCATTAGGGACTAGAACTCTTAACTTCTGTATTACAACAAAAACTGAGACCCCCAGATGTTATACAAAAGACATTATAACAGAATTGCTTGCTCTACAGTTCGAAGGTTCTCCAGGCTCAAGGTTCAGAGGAGGCTGTGGATCGCCTGAACAGTTTATCTGACATGGACGGATCAAATGCAGATCCATTTCGCTGGGGACAATACAGTATAGTTTGAATGTGGCCGAAGTGGTCCTTCTCAAATGCTTTGCTTTAGTTTCTTTCTGCAGCTAAGGGTGAGTGGCTCTTGTCTCTGATTGGCTCCCTTGTGTTGTGCAGCTCATCAGTGGAAACAGAGCAGAGGCACTGATTAGCCCCTGTGGGAAGCCTGCACAGACCTGGGAAATGGGATCGTATCAAATGAAATACATGCAAATACATGTCAGAGTACTGCAGATTATGTTTCATACTCTTTCTTAGATTTGTCCTTTGTTTTACCACTAAAGAAAGCATAATGAGAAGCACATCTGCATCATTTATTAGTCTAATTTATACAAGGGACCAGAGACTTGCAGTGCGTTTGTGTTCATAAACATGTTAATGAGCTCTCATTGGTCTGTTGTGGTGGAAAATGCTTTTGCCAAGTTCCTCTTTTTCCTTTTGATGTCACTGTGCCAAAGCCAAATCTAATATTAATGTATTTTACAATCAGGATGAGTGTCTCTGCTCCTGCTGCTAAAACTTTTGATGCACATGATTTATTTTAGAGCCCATTAGAATCATTTAGTTTTGTTTGACAACCTCTCTGCTAACCTTTCTACCTAAAGCCCCTCAGGGTTGTCCCTGTGCACCCATTTGCTAAAATTAGCATGGCTAAAGCTGAGTGCTGTGGGAGCAGATGCATTATTCAGTGGGGCTGTAGAGTGCTTAGAGAAGAGGAGCTCTTAAGGCTTTCCTCAGTCACAGGTGAATGCGCACTTATACATATATAAGTATTAAACATGGCAGAAATATCCTGGACCCTGTAGAAAATGTGTGTCTTATGTGAGGTGTTTTGTAGCAGATTTTGTGCCCAGAGCCAGTGTGTTTTCAGGGTCGTTTTGGACCACAGAGTTTACTGCTGATGCAAACCATTTCAATGTATAGATGCTGACGTATGAAAAACATCTAAAGCATATTGCCTAATGCAGTGCTTTTCAGTATCTGTACTTAAGTAGATTTTAAAGTGGATACTTCTTACTTCTCTACATTTGAGAGCAGTTTCTGTACTTTCTAATTCACTACATTTTTTAATTGATTGAAAAGTAAAAGTATTTTTCATTATAGTTTGAGACCTGCTGAAAAGGCTGAGAGTTTATTTTTAACATGTTCATAGTTTTAGTAAACAAAAATATACAAATAAAAACCGCTAATAACAGCTTCAGTTGTTTCTGTTGAACAAAATCCAGCACAAATCTTTGTCAAAATCACTACATTTGAAGCTTTAAAAGACTCTTATACTTAATACTTTTTACTTTTTAAGTACATTTTTAAATGAGTACTTTTTGCACAGTATCTGTACTTTTAAGCAAGAAAGTGAGTACTTCTTCCACCATTGGCCTAAAGTTTTGTCTCTTTTCTTTCACTTCAAGGCAAAGAAGTTAGTTGAATGTTTGGACCCCAGCTCCCGAGGAAAGATCAGATTTCTTCACTTCTGTTTTGGTGTTCTGGCCATTAAAGGTATGTTCTCATAAACACTCTTATTACAAACAAAGTTACACTGTCTCTCTTTGTGGTCGTTCATGTGTTCATTACAAACAGGAGTCTAAAAAGTTTAGTTTGTGCTGATTTAGTAGAAGTTTGTTCCACCAGACGTCTCTTAAGTATTCTGTACGTGAAGCCGTCCAGTGGCTTTGTAAATCCAGGTCAGCTCCTCCACTTTATAACAAAGGCCAGAGGAGCGTGGCCCTGCATCCTGATGAGTGCACACTGTCTTTAAGTCCCCTTATACTCAACATAGAGGCCAAGTAACAACTACAACACTGCCCTAAGTTCATTTTGTGTTTTATTCCAGTGTTTTTCGTATTTGACTGAGGATATTGAAAGTTGGTGTCACGATTATCAAGGCCAAAATTATCTCACTTAACGATTATATCAAGATAATTGTTAAAGTTGCTGACAGTTTAAAAATGTTATGGATGTGAATCATGATTTGAAAATTATGAACAGGTTCATTATTTAAACAACTATTATATGATTTTACTTTGTTATAAATGAAAACAATACATGGCGTTTGTGTTTGTGTACATTATTACCCATCCATCCATTTTCTTCCTCTTATCCGGGGCCGGGGACGGCAGTCTAAAGCTGAGATTCCCAGACTTCTCTCACACTAAACATGTTCTCCAGCTCCTCGAGTGGGACCCCAAGGCGTTCCCAGGCCAGACGAGAAACATAGTCCATAGTCCATAGTCCCTCCAGCGTGTCCTGGGTCTTCCCCGGGGTCTACTCCCAGTGGGACATGCCTGGAACATCTCCCCAGAAAGTCATCTAGGAGGCATCGTGAACAGATGCCCGAGCCACCTCAGCTGCTCTTATCCACGTGGAGGAGCAGCAGCTCTACTCAGAGCTCCTCCCGTGTGACTGAGCTCCTCTCCCTATCTCTAAGGGAGCGCCCAGTCACTCTGCAGAAGATACTCATTTCAGCCTTTTGTATTGGGTCATTACCCAAAGCTCATGACCACAGTATCTTTTTTTAGGATTCACTATGAACCAGAAATTCAGTATTAATAAATCTTAATAAAGATTTAATTGAATTAACGATCTAGAAAATAACATCAGGGAGAAGTCGTTTTTCTCTGCACATTCTGTGGATGTAATGACGGTTATCTCTTTTAGTGATTATCACAGTTATATGAAACGTCCCATAAACGATCATGGTCGACCCTTTTATGACGATAAACGATATTATTGTTCATGGTCCCATCCCTTCACAGGCTACCGCGGGTTACCCCAGAAGACACATGACGCTGCATCCAACAGCTGCCCACGTCTTTCCTCACCCAAGTTTTGTCAGGTATGAAGTTTGGATATAGTTAGTGGTTTAGTACTTTAAAGTTTACATCTCCAGCGTGGAAACTGTGTCTAAATGAAACAAACCGAGCACAGACTTTGGGAGGAAAGAGAACAAGTCTATACACCGCTCCTATTTTGTCTGTAATTGGGGACTTGACGTGACGCCTATTTTCAGAGTTTTCACATTAAATGACTTTCTAAATCATTTTTTTCTTACTCCAAAATTAAACTCAGCTGTGTTCGATAAATGACACATCGTTTTAGAATGAAGTCGTGTTTCATTTCTTTGTATTTTAACCGAAAAACTAAAATGTCCTGCGGCGAGGCTGTCATTCTCAGAGACGGTTCATAGAGAAACAGGTTTACACGATTTAATAAAACTAAACCTTTATCTCAACTTTAAAACTATTAAAGATATAAACAGTTTCATGCTGTAATCCATAGTGTGTCCTGTGGTGTGACACGAAAAGACATTTACACAAAACTAGAAGGAGCTCGTCTGACATGTGTACACCAGGGGGCGCTCTGGGGTTAAGGGCTTAAGCTACAGGTCAAAATGAATAATTATCATTTTTTTCAGTTTGCAAACCAACTTTTCTTGTAAAACTTTGAGAAAAATCCCTTTGTAATCGTTAAAATGATGCTCTTCATAATGGGACAGTTACATAATTATTAAACCAGCACTAGAGACATTAAGTCATTTATCAGAATTTTTTAACATGATAAATCTGCAGTGCGTGTCCAGCGGGGGGCAGGACAGGTCACGCCACAGGGCAGGTTCAAATGTCTCAAAAGAGTTACACAAGTAACGATGCGATGCTTGTGAAAAGGCGTCTTTACAATTGTTGCGGAGCTGATTTGGTTTTGAAAATCTTTTATGTTTTTTGCTACAAAGGCGAGTCAAAACACAGGACAGAAAAAACACGTTTACATCCCTAAACTCAAGTACCTAATTATGTTTTACAGCTTTTATCAAAATCAGTACAGCCATGTATTTGCAGAGAATGTCCAGCAGATGGCAGCATAAAGCTTCAGATGAGTTAAAGCAGATGTCTCTTCAGATATTCTTCAAACTCTGGGCCAGTTCAGTTTGACCAAAGACAAAACGCACTTATAGTTTAACCCGGATCATTTTAAATCATCATCACAGTCTGATAGTTCGATCAAACCACAGTAGGAGCCATAGACGGAACCGTAAACATTGATAATCTTTGACCTATTTGCAAAACCTGACCACATCCCTTATACGGATCATTACAGGAAACTCCTCTTCGGTGGTACACAGGCATTTCAGACAGTCTTTCTCTCGGGGAATGTGATATCTTGGGATGCTTCTCCTTCTGGTATTGTGTGTGACCCTGTCCCAGAGCGATGTATGTACCTGTCTGCATTCCAACAGGGTCAGCTCCCAGACGCAGACGCAGACGCTACTTTAAAAAGCCATTTCAACTCAAGTTTATTTGTACAGCACTTTTAAAACAACTTGACTGCTTCACATAAAAGTCAACTAAATAAACAAGCAAACGGATAACACAGTACATGGGGAAAATAACAATAAAATAAAATTAAATGCCAGGGAGAAGAGGTCAGTTTTCGGTCAGTGCAAACGAAACAATGGTCAATTTTAGTTCTTTGTTTTGTTGTGAAAGGTGCGTATAATAATTCATAACCTTTGATTGTTCTTCTTTTGCTCGGGTCCATTGTAGCAAAAGGAGAAGCGCTGTTGAAATATTCACACAGAGTGAAACGTAATCTGTCCGCTACCTACTGCGCCTTTAACATGAGACGCCAAACCACTTCTCTTTTCTTGGCTACTTCCCTGTAAACTCGGCTGTTTGGACATCTGCCGCTTCAGCTAGTTCAGGAACTCTATTCTGGTTGTTTTCTGCCCCCCGTCACAGGTAGGTAAAGTCGCAGCTGGAGGTTACATGCATCTGAGAGTATAAACGTTTGCTCGATTAATTTTTGTTTTGCTTTGTATTCACTAGGCCTGTCATGATAATCACTATATCGACCAATATGTGAAAGCTTTAACAATATATTTTAGGTCTAAATATTTATTATGAGCAAAATTACGGAGATTTGGGATATTTTTGTTGAAGTACGATAAGATTTGTGCTGTGGAATTGCGAATAAACCCCTTCTATGGCGAACTATTGGTACATTCTGCTGTTTATTTGTTGCATCTTATGTATTTTTAATGAAACAGTCAGGGATTATTTCTCCGTAGCAATATATGTCGTGCTTCAAAATGTGTTACTGTGTCATCATGAGTAGGTTAGTTTGATTTTGCCTACTCGTTAAATGCTTGAGAATAATTCATGATCAAAGTAGTTTATGTTAACTCAGACCTATTCTATTCTGCAAAATTGACTTTTCAGCGCTTTTAACCATGTTGTAGTTGTTTTTCGTCACTATTTACTCGCTCAAAGTTGTCTTTAATCGCTTATTTTCAAGACGCCATTTTGCCGATCGACCCCCAATCGATGAAGTTTACAGCGACGTCAGCTCCCATTGGACACCGCAGTTTTCTAACACAGAACTCAGCGGACTCGTTTCTTTTTTATTAAGTCTCTTTAGATGAATATTATGATTTAAAATGTGTAAATTATAACGTAATGATCCTTGGGTGTCATAGATTATAACTATAAAGCGCACACGAGCACTATATGTCTGCTTTAAACTGTTATAATTCAAAGTGTGGAATATTTGCCCTGGAATAATAATATCTCTAGTTCAAATGTATGTCTGGATGCTGCATTTTTACCATTGCGAGATCGGATCAAAGCCTTGGTGGGGGGTCTTCGCTCTTGTTATGGCTTCAAGGAGTTTTCAGAGCAAATCTTTTTGTTTTAATATGATCTGTCTGACTTGCTTTTAAACCTGTTCAAAGGCCGAGCGCTGCGGGTTCTGCATAATTCCCTACAGTGTATTTATGACCTGTAGGAACGCAGTTATTTCAGGGCATCTGTTTCTCTTAGATGGAAAAACTCTTGTGGGGTTAAGTGTAGTTGCTATGGCAAAGAGAGAGGAGAACGGAGAGAAAGAGGGGATGAAAAATGCCCCATTGTTGATTTGCTCAGTGACCGCTGCTCGTAGTTTATAGGTTTGGCTTCCACAGTGCACCGGGGCGACTCGGAGCCCAGAGCAGGTGCACAAGCGAACACACATTTTTCTTCCAGTGCATGTGAGCAAGGACGCTTTGGCCTAGATACAGCTCGGTACAAGTCGATGTAGAAACGGCAGCGCAGCCAATCACAACGCTCGTATTTTATTGAAGGTTTGTGGCACTGAAACTGACTGACATACAAGGTTGGATCAGTTTCATTAATGTGAATAACAGTGGTAAAAGTAGCACAATAAAAGTAGATGGATGGATGGATGGATATTTTACTTTTACTTAACTGCATTTGAGAGCAGTATCTGTACTTTCTACTCCACTACATTTTTGAACAGAAATGAAAAGTAAAAAGTACTTTTCATGTGATTTGAGGGGTTATTTTTACCATGTTCGTGGAAACATTCTGACTAAAAGTTTTCAACTTTAAGCTTCAACTTTGAGGAAAAACAAAAATAAATACACAAAATTCATGAGAAAAGTTAAGAAATAGATTCGTATTGTTACTGTGACCAAAGTATGTATCATTTTTAAACCATATCACTACGTTAAACACTTTAACAAATTAACAACACTTGTGTGAAATACTGTAAGTTTCAGACAATAAGCCCCCACTTTTTTCCCACCGTTTGAACCCTGCGGTGCAGCTTATTTATAGATTTTTACTGCCATATTTGTAACGTGCAGCTTATATATGTTCAAGATTCATTTTTGTTTAACATTTGGCTCGTGCGGCGCAGTAGTCCGAAATTTACAGTACTTTTACTTTTTGCTCTTAAAGTACATTTTTACACAGTTACTTGAATACTTTCACTTAAACCTCTGATGCATGAATTATGAAAACCTTGGTCAAGATTTGTTTTTTTCTTTAGTGTTTTTATTCTTCTCAGGACACGAAACAACATTGAACATTGTGACCTGCCTGTAAAAATGAATTAAGTTGTGTTCTATTGTAAATATACAAACAGATGTTTCTTTTTATGCTTTGAACAGCTATGACATTTCAACATTTTTTGGGAAAATTCAACACTGTTTAGGTGCAATGTTTAGGCCTGAATAAGAAAACCAACCAGAGGAAATTTACTTGCAGTTACACCAACTGACCACTGAATTGCCGTCAATGGAGTGTGGCAGCAGAGAGCACTCATAAACCAATGCATTAAAGAGAAAGTTATGTTTTAGTAGCTGTCCACTGCAGTGACCGCTGTGCACCAGGGGGTTAAGTAGATTTTTTCATGTGATACTTGAGAAACTTTTTACCTCTGTATTTGTACTTTTACTTAAGTTACAAAGTTGAGTACTCCATCCACCGCTGGTAAATATAAAAGTGTAATATTAATGGATCGTTGCATGTTCTACTCACCTGCAGTGTGTTTCTTCCTTTTCCTCATTACTTTTACATTAGTCTGGGTGGAGCATGTTTAATCTTTTAACTGGGGCGACAGACAGTACAGCGTTTGTCCACTGATCCACTGGCCCACAGGTCGGCGGTGCGAGTCCCACAGATGAACGCTGTCGTTGTGTCCTTGGGCAAAACACTATAGAGATAGATGGGCCGATATTTTTAATACCTGCTTTTTAGCGTGTTGGTCTTAAATCTTCAGCAGAGGCCGATATCTGGTTTTGGCCGACCTGCTGGCGAAAGAACACATATAAAGATACATTTCAACACTTTAGTGCAGAAAGAGAACTGCACCAAACATGACTATAGTTGTCCCTCACTATAACACGGTTCATCTTTCGCAGACTCGCTGTTTTGCAGATTTTTTAGTGCAATTTTTCATGGGTTTTTTAGAGTGTATGAGTGCATTGTGTCCTGCGTCCTGATTGGCTGTTGGACTGTAGACCATTGTGTCGTGCGCCCTGATTGGCTGTTGGACTGTAGACCATCGTGTCCTGCGTCCTGATTGGCTGTTGGACTGTAGACCATTGTCCATCAGTCTCCTCCGTGCCGTGTCTCCTGTCCAGTACAGAATGTGTTCAGACAAATTTACATAAACGTTGGATCACAGTGTGACTCTGAAGTGCTGTACGTTTGCGATTTGTTTTCTCCCCGACAAAACCCACAATGTCGATGAAACGTTCTGCACCGACAAAGACGCCTACGAAGGTTTGAACTTTGTGTTTAAACAAGAGAGAAATGTGAGAAAATGTTAACGCCTGCGTGAGAAAAGTGTATAAAGTGTGTGGTGAGGCATTTTACAGCCAAAACATATACAATAATATAAAAAGTAAAGCTGATACTTCGCAGATTTCGCCTGTTGTGGGTTATTTGTAGAACGTGACCCCCGCGATAAACCTGTATACTTAAAAAAAAGGGGCTGTGGGTGACTTTGTAGTAAATTTAAATTACATAATTTAGTGAAAACCATCAAAATTGGCCTCACATATTGCCCCACAAATATTGGCAGAGCTTATCAGGCATCAGCTGCTCTGGATTCTAAACAATTGTCCATATCGGTCGATCTCTATAAGACACTTAACCGACCTCGCCCCCAGTGTTTGTGTACACTGGTGTATGAATGTGTGTGTGAATGGGGGAGTGAATGGGGGAGTGGTTCCTTGATGTAAAGCGATTTGAGTGCATTGAAGATGGAAATATATAAAAAATGTGAGCGTTTACCATTTAAGTGTCCCCTTTTCTGCCATTTTCTTGATTTTTGATTTTTGTTATCACATTAGCTTCTATTTCAATTTTCAATTCATTTATTTTTGTAACGCCCAAAATCACAACAACAGTTGTCTCGAAGGGTGTTCATGTTTTGGTTGATGGGGGAAACCGGAGTACCCGGAGGAAACCCATCCAGACACGGGGAGAAACATGAAAAACTCCACACAGAAAGGCCTGGTGACCCGGGGATCGAACCAACCTTCTTGCTGTGAGACATGAGTGATGGCACTCAGTCACCGTGCCGCCAAGAATGAATGTTGTTGTAATCATTAATCTTGCTTCCCTATAGGGATGTTTTTGCCTGGCTAACATTTGTTCCGCAACTTTCATGTCCATAAATCTGTCAAGGGAATGTCACTCTAATCCAGTGCCGGAGTAGCAGCCATAACATCTCATATAAACCAATGCCACGTGCTGAACCTTGTTTCGCGATTGGAAGCGAAAGCGTGTTGCCAGAGCTGCCTTGTCGATTGTCACACTTATCTCACAGATCTGTTAGCGACTCATTAAATGCAATATCAAATCTAGCAGCTGTCATGACAATCAGCTCTGTCAAACGTCAAGGAACGAGATCAATGGATTACTCAAAACCCTCGAAAGACTCGTTCATCTGGTTTTCATAATTTAACTCGTGATAATGGTTTTGATTTAATGGGTTAAATTGTTATGTGAAGTTACGAGTGAGTTACAGTGATACATTGATCTGTGCCCTGCTGTTTTTTCACCTGAAGTAAAACCATAACGGCAGAAATATCCACCAAAAAGTGTTCTAAATGTACAAAATTGTTAAAAAATACAAGTTGCAATAATTAAATGCCAGAATGCAACACTTTGGTAGTTAGTTTGTGTCTATAATGAGTAAGATGTTCATAAACTGACCTTAAATTATAACATAGTACAGAAAAATTACCAAAAATGTCCAATTAGTATGAAAGAAAAAGTCCCCACGATGATATTGACTCACAAAAATGATTGTTCCATCTGACATCTGTTGAAGTTGATATAGTAATTTTTGTATCAGCCCTACAGCTCAATGATATTTATATTAAAAGCAGGATTTGAACCTCCAACCTTCAGATCAGTGGACAAATACTCGACCAACTGAGCTGCTGTCGCTTGAATGATGTTTGACAGACATGTAGTGAGACTTAAAACATAGTAGAGGAGAAAATGAATGCTTGAAAAAAAATAAAATTCTCTTGAGAGGTGGGGAAATGCCGGGAGTTTTAGCTGAAAATGAAAGGACGACGTGGGAGAGCTTGTCTTTTATTTATGGTGACTGTCGGTGTGAGCGACAGGAGCCAGGAGCAGAGACGACATCCATCAGGCTGTGGGCCCAAATCACTCAAGGGGCTGTTTCATGCTGTGCAGAAGAAGCCGCTAAGGGCAGACACTACACTAGAGTCTGTGTTATTTTTTATGGAGACTAAATCCTGCCACACACTACAGGATTTTTCAAACGATATTTAAACCTGAGACAAAAAGCGCAGACCACAGATGTGAGAAGAATCTGATAAAATTGTAAATCTCTGAGCGCAAAGACCACAGCGGGATATGGCAGCGAAGAGACCGCACACCGCAAGCTAAAAGTTTCGTGTCTAGAGTCTCAAAGTGAGTCGTTTTACTGTTAAGTGTTTAAAAAATCAGAGCATTGCACTTCTGCTTTAGATACAAGTTCAAAACTGTGTTGTTATTATTAGTGAAATGTGGTGCAGTGGTTTAGATAAACGCTTTTAACGTGCAGAAGGTTGGAGAAGTAGAGTTGCTATCGCTAATCTGCAGCAGCTTCACCCTGATCCTCACTGTGTGGAAGCAAACTAACTTTTTAAACGCTTCAAACTGGATTAATAGCACTGCCTTGTGGATTGGAGGGGTCATTACTTGCGGAGAAGACGTTCTAATGGATAATATGGATGAGAACGCTGCAGTTTAACTTTACAAGAGTCGTCTTTAAAGTTTGAGTTTGTATCTTGCGCCTGTGTCCGTCAATCCCTCTGCCCCTCACGCTCTATTTTATTGGCTGTTGCTGTGGTGATATTTCGTCGTCACAAACTTACGATACGACAGGGCAGGGCAGCTCAGAGTCGCTCGGACACCACCCACAAGGAACGCAGAGGTTTAAAAATCTCATATGAGGATCTTAAATTGGGTCGCGCCTCAAGGAGAAGCAAATCGGGTCCTAAATCAGGCAAATGAAACTGTTTTAAGTCCGTCGCACTCTACAGGATCGTTATCGGCAGAGACTTTTATATTTTAGCTGTCCAAAAATCTACCACAGTGAGCCTACTTCAAGATTGTTTTTAGTAGAGCTGTAGGGATTTAGTTGATTAATACAAACTCCATCGACCAGTTACGATAGTTCGGTTGGTGATTCGAACTGCCAAACTGATCCGAAGTTTGGCCGTTCAGATCCTGCTCTTGACATAAACATCGCTCTTCACATCCACTGACCCACACGCCGGCGGTGCGATTCCATCATAAGATTAAGATAAAGAAGTGCTTTATAACACTTGTCTCTTCATACTGTCTGCACTGAAATGGAGCAAAGGATCATGGTCTTTGTAGTTCCCTCTGTTATGCTGCAGCAGTAGCTAAAAACAAACATTGGCAAAGGGACTTGTCATTGGATACTGTGATGGTGATGGAGACTTTTGACGATACGATATCACAATATTTCAGTTATTGTTACGTCCCTACATTCCCACATGAACACAACCTTTAAAAAAATATCAAAAGCGTTTCTGTAAACACTGGTGTATGAATCTGTGAGTGGATCCTTGACGTAAAGAGCTTCGAGTGCCTTGGAAGGTGGAAAAGCGCTGTATAAAAAATGCAACCATTTACCAAAGTGATGCTAAATGTATTGCCAGAAGCTTTGTCACATTGCTGGCCGATTAACATTTCAAGCACGTATAGGACATGTCTGGAATGGAGACAAGACGCTAGCACTCCAGCAGCTTTCCAATAACACTCAAGGACACACAGCCGCGGCCCTCATAAGATTTACTATGGACCGTGTGGCTGTAAGTGAAGCTAATGAAGCGAAATCGCCAATTGCTTTTATGACCTCTGCTCTTTCCGGACATATACCCCGGTGTGACTCAGCCGGTTCGCCCCTCTGTGCGTTCAATACTCCCATTATTATAAAGTTATCACTGTACATCAATGCAGGGTGTCACATTCATTTATATTTAGAACAAGGTGAGACGCAAAGAGGGAGGCGTTGGGTTTTATCTAAGGTAGCGCTGAAAGGTTTACGAGTCTTTAAAATAACTTTGAGCGGATTTTGATTACGGAAGAAGCGCTCGTAATAACAGACTATCTACGGCTGCGTCCGACTGTCCAGCCTCGCTCCTAACGCCTCATTCAATCCATAACTCTCCATACACTTTAACAGACTTTATGGTGCACTCATTCACAGAGAGATCCGTAGACACAGCTCTCTAGACTCAGCTCGTGACTCCGGCGTCTGCGCGAACAAAAGTCTAAAGGCTGAACTCCGAGAAAACATGATTTCTGTCCTAAATAATGATCAGATTCGACTGGCACAAGTATTTATCGACTAATAATAATCGTACATGTTTTTGTTAAGCTGGAGCACATGCAAACGGGCTGGATTCAAGAGTTTATTTAAAAGTGTTTTAATCATAATCAGGCGTCAACAGCGCGATAAACCAGTGCTTCTATCTGCTTCATTCAGTCGTGTTGCGTCCAGTTAAAGACCTGTCTCTGTCCTGTTTTTTTTCCAACTCCCGCAATGCATTGTGGTTTATATTGACTGATCTAATGACCAGCGCTGGACACTACTTTTCAAGGTGCATTGTGGGAAGTGCACTACTTTTTCACCGACTGGACAGTGCCCTAATTTGAGGATAGTTTGGACATTTGGACCCAGCCTGCATCTGCGAGAATAAGATTTTATGATTCTGCAAAGTTTGAAATGTAAATGTTTCTTTATTTTTTACTACTTTCTACATTTTAAATCTACACAGACGACATCAAATATATGAAGTAAGATGTAGGGAATTGTGTAGCAAAGGGAAAAAAGGGAAAAATAATGGCAATTATTGTGAGAAGCTTGTGGAAGAAAATCTAAACGTCTGACCCAATCACACAGTTTAAAGGAAATAAATGTAAACTTCTGACATCGAAAAAAGTCATGAAAATGTGTCTAAAAAATCGTTCTCTTACTATTGTGGCGTTTAGCAAATAGAAATAATTTTGGGAATCCTAATTGACCTAAAACAGGAAACGTTTCTTCTGATTTCATGTCACACTATATAAAATAAACACATACACACACTTCTCATTGTCTATGTAAACTTCTGGTTTCCACTGTAAATTTCATATTCACATCCTCAGAAAAGCCACAGTTTGCTTATTTAGTATTTGAGTTATTTCCTTTTTTTTCTTTACTACATAATTCCAAACATCTTACTTCATATAATTGATGTCTTGTGTGTGCATATGAAATGTAGAAATTAGTCAAAATAAAGAAAAACCCCTGAAAACACTGAAAAAGGGGGCGTGTCCAAACTTTTGACTAGTAGCAAATGTATTCTTAACGTTATATTGCTGCTAACTACAACTTTAACACTTCCTCGCTGTTGATTTTGCCATTTGCTGTAAGAAAGAACACACAGACTCAGCTCTGTTTTTAGTATTTTTTTGTCCTCTAATGAGCACAAACTTGAAACTCTAAAGTCGTTTTAATTTCAGCGTTCGTGGCTGATTTAGATTTGTGTATCCAGACTTGGGAGTAGCACAAAAGGTTCATCAAATCTTCAAAGTACCAACTGCAATTTCATCTGTGCCGTGTGAGAGAAAGAACCTAGTTGTTTCTCTCCTGGTGACGGCCGCCCATTTTCCCAGCCAAGATTCCAGTCCATATTGTGCAATTAGTCAAGTCTTTCTCCCTCCAAACGTATAATTAATTAGATTTGGTTCACAATGCCTTCAAATGTAGTTTTTCATAGTTTGTCCGAGGGTGCGACTTATACTCAGATGCTATTTATATGTGAAATATGTTTTTTTTCTTCATTATTATGTATTTTTTGGCTGGTGCGACTTTATTATCTGGAAAATACAGTATTATTTTGTTCTTTTCAACACTATTTTTGTGTGTTTTTACAAAGGAAGCACCAATACCTTTAGTGCTTTTGAATATCGATACTGATCCAGGAAAATTTGCTGGATCGGGCATCGACTCCATGGTATTGGTTTGGCCTTTAATTGGATATAGTGAGCTCATTTCCTGACTCGTGTAGACTCAGGACGTCTTATAATGTTTGAACTTTAATTCATACAAAGCTGTAGTGTAGGTACTTGCTGGATAAAATAAGTTACATAACACAATTGGATCAAATTTGTAATAAGTTCCTGTGTTTTGAAGGAAAAAAATGCCGTTTTCAATCAACTGGTATCGGTTAATATCAGATATCAGTAGATACTTAAAGCCGTATTATTGATATTAGTATTGGGACTGAAAAAGCCTGATTGGCACATCCCTAGTTTTGCCTTCCCTTTGCCTTCATTTGTGTATTGTGTGTTTAATTGGGTCGCTGGTGGCGCTGTGTGGCCTGAACAGAGGAGCTGTCACAGACGTTCAGTTATGGCCCACTGCATCCTTCTTCCATCTCTTTCACTCCGCACTGGCAGACAAACAAACACAAACGGGCCAACAATCCATGTGGGCCGCCAGATTCACCTATAAAAACTATTACAGAGATGATTTTAGTTTTCAAAGCTGTAACAAAGTCTGGTTTGTGAACTTTTTAACTTTTGAAATCCACAGTTTTATATGTATCTGGATTTACTCGTCCACTTCAAATCCAAATGTACAGTCTAATGGGCACCGCAGCTTTTTAGTCAGAGGTTTTTGACAGGAATGTTCCACGCTATGACTTTAAACTTATCCTTATTTATCTTGGATTTATGCAATAGAGGATTTAATCACAACCTTTGCAACGAGTGAGTGATAATGTTATCTGAGAGCCAGTGGTGAGTAATGGTGTTTTCTCCTGTTAGAGCTCAACACACATCTGAAATGTGAAAGAGCTGCTACAGTTTAATAATAAATCTACAACTCTGATGAATATTGAGTTTGTACCGGACATTTAAAACAAGAAATCAAGTCAAAAGTCGTAGTAAACCAGTGAACAGTTTGGGCTCACAATCATCACTGATACAAACTTTGGATCAGACTCGATTGAACTGAACTTTTCTATTTTTAAATCACATGTTTGAGTTTGTGTGTTGACGAAATAATTATTTAGGGATGCAGCGATACCGATATTGGCGTTGATACTGAGAAATTTGCTGAATCGAGTATCGGTTTACAGCTGATTTACAGACTAGAACGTCTCATAATGTTTGAACTTTTATTCATATGAAGCTGTTCTGTTGTTATTTGAAGGATAAATAACTAACTTACTAACTAACCTATTCCACAAGAGATCCAGGTGTGTTATGTAACTATGTAATTTATGTTAACTGTGCCGTTTTTCATCTCTACACCGGTATTAGTTAATATCGGGTATCGCCAAATCTTTAAAAATCAAAGTCTCAGTATCAGAATTGGAAGTGAAAAAGCTGCATTGGCGCATCCCTATTAATTATCGGCTAAAATTAGACCAAAAAAGCAAAAAAAAAACACATTTGGTTTGTTAAACTCCCCATAGTTCTGCTTCAGTGCCACTCAGTCAGAACGTTGAGGGGCGTTTTTCTAATAAAAATGTCACTGCATAACTTCTAACAGGCTTTTTATTTTAGAAAAACACTAAATAAAAACAACGATAACTGGAAAAACATGTGTTCTTTCATTGAGTGAGAAAAGCAAGTGGCAGATCCTCCAGCAAAAAAGTCAGTTACATACAGTAAACTTTCAAGTAAAAAAATATTAGTACTGCAATCATCAAGGTAGTTTGTTAGAAAATACGTGACTGAAAAATCTACTAACATCTCAAACTGTTCAAAGCACCTGAAAACAAAGTCCTTTTGTCCTTCTTTAAAAAAAAACTGAACACCTGTGTGACCAGCTGTGCGTCACTTACTGCTGCTCACAAGTAAACGAGAGCCGTAACTAACAGCAGAACACCAGCTTGTAAAGTTTAACTACAACTTCCTGCGTCTTTTGTCAGGCGGCTACAATTAGAGATCAACTGGGCTTTTTTTTTTTTTATGGCCGACACTGATACGATTGTTTAGAATTCAAAGCGACCGATGGACGCTAAGCTCTGCCGATACTTTCGGGCCGATATGTGGGACCGATTTGTCATTTAAATTTACTAAAAACTCACCCACAGCCCTTTTCACCACAAGCCTGTAAGAGAGCAGTGTAGTCAGTTATCTTTTTGCACTGAAGTGTTCAAATAAAGCTCCAATGGGCATTTTTAGGCGAGAAGACGCCCAAAACTAAATATCGGCCCAATATGTGTCTAGCTACAATATTACTCCATGCTAATGTGGCTGGACCAAAGACTCTTTATATAAACTGACATGGCTAACCTGCTAGCTGCCACGTTCCAGTATGAAGTGAGCATAGGCACACTTCTGACTCCATCGACCCTGGCTCCATTTCACTTTCTATTGAAAATCTGTGTCCTCTCTCTGTACCTGCTGCTGTCAGACTCGTCATTTTGGTCTTAAATGTTCGTATTAACCCTCTACATGATCCTGGGGTTTTTATTTCACTTTTGTGTCTGTAAATCAAGATATGAACATTAATAACAGACAAATCAGGCGCCTTCTTTCCCTGTGGTTGCTCCTGCTAGCGTTAGCAACAGGTTTGATTGACAGCAATGCTAAGTGCTCCCTGCTAAACTAGTGGTGTGGGGGGGAAGGGGCGTTACCTTCAACAGTCTCGCTCCTGATTGGCTCTTTGGTTGCTATGATACTTGCGGTCAGAATTCCAAACATGGAACTCTGCTCCAAATTCGCCGCTTTAACTGCTCCAGCCTCGATGAGCTTCATTCGACTGGAGCTGAACGCTGCGGGTGACGTCAAACTCACTCAGTCCACTTCTTTACACAGTTTGTCTGGATGATTAGTCAGTTCTGCTTTCTTACCTTGCGACATCTCTCATTGCAAACTAACATTTATGCTCCTGTATTTTTCCTTCCTGTGTCTCTCCTGTCGCTAATTAACTTTCCTGTTTCAGTCTACATAAAAAAAAAAAAAAACTTGACCCAATGCAACCTTTAAACAGAGGAAGTCCGTACGTTTAAGATGTCAGTTTACACTTGTTGCACTTTTAACTTGTCGTTCTTGTGTGATGACCCTCTACCACTTCGTATATTATTATTATTGATAGCTGCTGTGTGGAAATGTGTGCGTTCATATATTGTTTTGGCAGTCGGTTGTTCCACAGACCTTATCAGCTCAACTCGATCTTCATGGCGAACATTTGCTAACTACAGCTACAAGTGTTAATGTCTTGTAAAAGCCAATTGTAAGTGTTAATGTCACTTTATCCTCTGAATTAAACAGATATTGTCCTCGTGTCTCTGTCCTTTCCGCTGCATACATACTACCATGAGAACAACGGCCATAATCAATACTGTTGACTTCTCCCCTGAAGGCAACTGTAACCCAGTAGCCTCCTTTCACACCCAGGGCCACACACAGCCCAGTGTATTTATATCTGCTGGTATTTCTGCTGTGCGTTTTGTGACCGCATTCTCTGCATTACAATAGCATTTGTTTTAGTCAATTTATTATTTTCTGATGTTGTTTCCTTGTCACAAACAGACCAGGAGTTGTGTTTTGTTTCATTCACACGTTTAACGCACGAACAAACCTGCATATTTAGGCTGAGTTCTTCCCTCAAACAGAAAACACTCTGTTCCACCTTGTGATGTCATCATGTGGTAATACAGGAAGTGCTCCACTGTGTCTTCAAAATCCACACACCTTCACTAGAATCATGATTTCAGCCCTAGAATTGCCTGTTTCAACTGAACTAAAGGTAAAACGTAGCGGTTAACTTGAAAACTACCACTTCATGACATCACAAGGTGGAACAGAGCATTTTGCGCTTTGAGTAATGCTGCATTATTAGTCTGTCTACGTCTCCAAACATGAGTGAATGAAACAAAATGCAAGTCCATTCCATTCTAACATGGTTTTAAGCCCAGAAGAGTCCATTTGTGTAATATGGGACATAGGGAATACACATAAGAGAAGGTAAAAACATATAAAGTTCATACTGTGTCCTACCTCAAAACTTTTATACTTTAAAAGTTTTGTACTCAGTGTTGTATTTCATATCTGACAGAACATGGGAGTTTGCTGAATGCGCACACGGTCTCCTGGTTTGATAAAGTGGGCCAAAAAGCTTTCGCCTAACTATATTTGGAATTATTTATAGTGTCACTTTGCCCCTGGTATAAGGAAAAGAGCTCAGAATTGGAAATCATCCTCTGCCTGACCCATTTCTTGGTGCTGGTGATGTTGCTCCCAGTTCAGTGGAGCCGTCCATCGTCACAGTTGGGCTCAAACTGCATTTTAATCTATACATAACGTTGAAATACGTAGGTGTGTGGCGTGGCCGTACCTGCTGGTCAATGCCCCGTCGCGTCTGATCTCAGAAGCTAAAAAAAAGTTTGGGGCTGGTTCGCACTTGGAAGGAGATCACTGGGAATGCTGTTGTGTCACTTGGCAAGACACTTCACCCACATTGTCTCGTATGAATGTGATGTGTGAGAGTTGGTCATGGTTGAAGGAGCAGATTGTCAGCCTCGCTTTTGTCAGTCTGTCCCAGGTCAGCTGTGGCTCCAATAGTAACATACCATCACTAGGGTTGTGTGAAAATATTGAAATATTAATATATCGCAATAGTTTAATTTAATTATACTATATCAATATCGTGGGCTGCTGTATCAATCTTTTTTTATTTTTTATTTGACCTGTTTTTTGTATATTTTACCTGTTTATTCTGTCACAGCGCTACATTTGTGTGGCTTATTTAGAGGAAAGAAACTTGTTGATGCAGAACATTTGACATTTGATTCACTGTTTTTCATATTAACTTTGCACAGAGTAGTAGTGGCTCAACAAAAACCTTTAGTATCGTAGTTGTTTTAGTCGATATGTTGTGATCCAGAGCCGTTAAACTGCACATGTCTCTGTGTAAATGTAAATGTGGAGCTCGTATAAACTGTGGAGGAATAATACTGACCAGTGGAACAGTCTGGTGTGTGCTTCTAGTTAGCATAATGCACTTGGTTATGTCCGTCAATCTTCAGTAAACAGAAGATAAAAGCAGCATTAATGTTCATGTTTTGTGAAAATTGGGTTGTTTATTAAAGGTCATGAAAGCCTATATTTTCCACTGAATTGTTTTTAATCGATTTGAAATATATCCTATCCTATCGTATCGAATCGAAAAAGTACTGTATCGAGTTCAAGGTATGTATATCGTATCAGCAAAATCTTATATACCCAGCCTGAACCATCACTGAGCAGAGAATGAATAATGCAATGTCTTTAAAGGTGCTATGTAAATCGTTTTTCTCTGTGGATATTGTCCTTTTCTTGACCCTGATAAACGACGAGCTCGAGAAGTGTCTGTCCATCCCATGAACGTCTATTTTAACCGAGCTCCACCTCTCCTCTTAGTGGGTTTTTTTCCTGTCTCCACCCGCCCCACCCTCTGCCTCTTGATCGTTCGTCTTGCTGCACAGCTGGTAGATCCCCACAGAGCTGCTTCTGCTGCTCCACTCCCTTATTTCTGTCTCATTAACACGACTACACGAGAAAGCACAACACAGATATGTTTTTGTTTCTGTCGTATTGTGACTTCTTCTGGTAAATTATACAGTGTTGCTGCGTCTCGTGTAATAATGGGCTCCTCTTTCTTGCAGGTTGAATGGGCTGGAGGGACTGTTAGCTGCGGTATGCACTAAAACAGTGGCCCGATGCATAACTCCGTGCTTCTGTCTGAAAGAAGCAGGTAGACATGAATAGAATGGTAAATGGCTTCTTTGAAAGGAGGGAAAGGGGCCAGCCCTCTAACAAATTGGACATAAACAAACAGCCACAGGGTATTGGCGGAGACGCTGCCAACGTCTTTGAAAAGTGAAGGAGAGGAGAGAGAGAACGCATTTTAAAGGGCACATTCCTTCACATAATAGCTTTTATTTGGAAGGCCGGATCATATCTCTCTTTACTGTGTCATCTTTCTCACCATTTCCACCATTTCTCAGCCTCCCGTCAGCCAGGCTCCTGGATGCCATGACTGTACCAGACGAGCCCAGACGCTGTGAGTCATGGGAAGAAAAAAACTGTCAACACACCAAAGCCAAAGCATTGCGAAAAGGAGAAAAGTCTTGTCACAATATCTGTTGGCATCACTTTGAGAACGCTCCGGTTAAAGGGCCAGTATTACGTGTTTTTATTTTCTGATCTATGTTATAAAGTCGTTTCCTCATCACAAACAGACCTGGAGTTGTGTTTTGTTTCATTCACACACGTTTAACACAAAAACCCTGCATTTTTAGACGACAAAAACACAACTCCAGGTCTGTTTTTGAGGCGATAACTGCATTATAACATGACTTAAAGCTACAAGAGTCCACTTCGCGCAATATAGGAGCTTTAAGTTTCTGTTGCTACCAGCTGTTCCTGGTATAATACATGAAGTGATGAAATGTAAACTCGTCTCTCACAAAGACGTGCAGTATCGCAGAGAGGAACACACTGAGCTCAAAACAAACGGGACCAGAGGCAGAGTTGTGGAGGTAAAGATATCCACGCATTTGTCATTTCACAGAACCTGGTCTCGTTCTTTTTTTAATAGCTCTACGTATTAGACTTTAATGTTTAATTCTAGGTTTTCAGATTCGAAAATGTGATGAAGTTGTACTCTCAGACGCGGCGCAAAAGGCAGATTTCCCTATTGATTACATTGTACTTTGCTATGAAATATCCAAAAAGTAAATTCATAAATGTTGAACTAGGTATTTTTATTTCCAATCCCAAGAACTCTGTATTACAACATCATTTTGCATTTGAACAATAGTTATTTTATTGCTCCACATCTGTATTACTGTTTGTCAGATTCATTTATTTCATTTATTTATGTATTTTCGACCATATGTATCGAGTACACTTAAAGGACATTTCACAAATTAATCCTTATATAAGCTCGAAAAGGAGTGGGAAGAAGAAAACGTATTAAATCCCCGCCCAATCTTCATTTGATGACATCATAACATTCTATAGAACAATAATATTTACCACAGATGGGGACAGCTAAAATTAATATTGTTCAAATACAGATTTTTGTAGTATTTTGAGTCTAGTCACTGATACTTTTGGATATTTTATGGCAAAGTCCAACGTAAATAAATTGGAAAATCTGTCTCTCGCCTCATCCCGGAGTATGACATCATCTCAGTCTAAAACTACAAATAATAATTCATCTCGGCCAATATAATGTTGTGCTGTCGTCTGAAACTCAGCAGTAGAGGAAATGCGGTGACATCATTTTATTTGGAAAATGCTTCTCAAAATTCCGACTTGAGTGGCAGAACTGTAACTGTAAATGTGTTTCTTTGCTGTTTTTGATCAAATTTTCGCCCGTGGAGCTGTTTTTTTTTTCACCCGACAACAATTATTTCCTACACGCAGACACATAAACATGTTATTTAAGGAGAGAAAGGTTCAGTGCATCTGTGCTTAACTGTCAGCAGCTTTTCTACGACTGTTGACTTGATTTTCTTGTTTCAGAGTCAGGGTCAAACTAAATACTGAGAAGAGTTATAGACTTTTATCTTTGTTTTTAAACCGTAGCAGCTCAATCACGTTTTAGATTTGGTGTTTACATGAGAAAATGTCATTACTCACCATTGACACTCCTATACCTTTACCACTCATTAATAAAGTTCCAGAGATTATGATGTCACCTGCATAACCTCTTATTTCAATGGTACAACAGGTGCGGTCGAGACTGAGACGGACAAACGAGCGTGTAATCATGAAACTATACACATTTATATGAACTTTTTTATAAACTTCTGCCATGTTAGCAGGCCCCACGCTGGTTCACTGTAACACGCAGGGCTTTCATGGAGTGTTATCGGGTGTGGTGTGTTTTCGGGTGTGTTTTGGGGTGGTCGTGTGAATTCTGCTGCATCACTGAAGACCAACTGTTTCCATTGAAAGGACAAACAATCGCTCCCTCCCCCTCACTGCAGCCTCCTCTTGAGCAGGCTCTCAGCGCGGACAGGCAGGGCTACATATGCAAATATAGCCTCAGCCTGAGTAGGCGTCTGCCGAGTGCACACTGTGGAGCAATGCAACGGCTCTCACAGGCCCCGCCCACAGAAGCCAGTTACCAAGCAACCGTTGGTAGAGAGAGGGAGGGGCTGTGAATTCAGCAACTGTTGCCTGATCTGAGGCTCACTGTGTAACTCGTGAGCCGGCCAGGCAGAGGCTGCGAGAGGCAGTGTGTGAGACAGAGGCAGCTGTATCTGCAGCTGGAGAAGAGCACTGCACTGCACAAGTGAACACGGCGTCCTGCTAGCACCCCTGGGCTCACTGTGGAACGTACCAAGAGTGGACTCACCCTTTGGACTGGACTATTCAGCGCCTGCTTCCTCCTCTGTCCACTAACACCTGCGAGTGTGTGTGTGCTGTGAAGCGCAGAGCAGGGTGAGGGACAGGACTACACCACACAGGAGCTCAGAGGAGGCTGTGAACCATGGACTCCTCTCTCTAGTTAACGGGTAAGCTCCTCACCTCATGCAGTTTATTGAATGAAGTGGATCGATTTGGGCCAAGTGAAAATCTGTGGTTTGGTCCTGCAGCAGTGAGAAAAAGAGGTGACATGTTCTGTTGTTTTATGGGGCAGAGGAGTGGCAGAGCTGGGCCATTGTCCTCACTTTGTGTCTGTTTGAATGTGCTGTGTGGAGTTGACCCTGCCTCACAGAGCCTGTCTTTCTCAGCTGTTTGGTGACACGTCCCCTCCCCTGTCTGCTGCTCCTGTCGTGTCTGTGGTCACACACTGACGAGAGCAGCTCTGGTGCCTCAGCATCTCTCTGATCATAATGGGATTAATTGGTCAGAGGGTTCCTGGAAGGAGAGGGAATGTTTAGGGAAAACAGCCATGTGTTGAGAGTAAGAAACAAGATTTAAACGGCTATAAATAGTGGCATAAAGTTATATTGTAGTCTATAAATAGATTGACTGTAAAATCATGAATGGACAGTGAGTTCAGGTCCCCTCTGAAGCTATTATCTGTGACGTCAGCAGGAGTCATTTGAATACTTCTGGTCACTCACTGGACATTGCGTAAGCAGATTTGGACTTCAGCTGAGCACTCCTGGGAATTTACCTGCAACCAAAGTAGAAAATCCTCTGTATTTGACATAGTCTTGTATTTGAAATGTAGATGTAAACTATTTTCTGTTCGTTTAATTTGAAACTTCGTCTTATCCTAGTGTACTCACCAGTGGACAGTGTGTACAGTGGGACGAGAATAACTAGATTAGCACACACTCTGGGCTGAATGGAGGCTAATCCGCAGTAGGTAAAACACTTGTCCTTTCAATATGTTTACATGTGAAAGACAAGCCCGACAACATGTGAGCTTATTCAAGTGAACAAAGAGAACAATAACTGACTACATGGAAATACAAGGCTGGACTGTCCACCTGCAGAGGACTGTATGCCTCTACTAAAGAGACAGGCCAAGAGGTTTAATCCTGCCACACACTACAGGATAATTAGCCCAACTTAGGACCTGATTTGCATCTCCTCGACTTCAGGGAGGCATGACCCGATTTAGGATCCTTGTATGTGATTTTTAAGCTGCTATGTTTCTCATGGGTGCTGTCCGAGCGACTCTGAGCTGCTCTATCGTATCGTATCGTAAATCCGTAACCACAAAACCACAGCCAATAAAACGGAGGGACGGTCACAGAGGCGCAAGATACAAACTCAGGAAACGGCGAAAATAATTAAAGGCGACTTAAACTTTACAACTTTACAAGAGATGAGTAATAAACTGCAGCGTTCTCATCTGTATTATCCATTTGAATGTGTCCTCCAAAAGTAATGACACTCCAGTCCACAAAACAGCGCTATTACCCCGTTTAAATTTTCTTTAAAAGTGAAAAGGCGAGAGTAGATCCTCGGTTTACATCCACACAGCGAGAATCAGGCTGAAGCTGCGGCAAATTAGCGATATCGACTCTACTTCCTGTGTCGTTTGCCTCCAGCCTTCTGTGCATTAAAAGCATTTATCTGAAGTACTGCGCCACATTTCACTAATAACACAGTTTTGAGTTGTATCTAAAGTAGAAGTGCAACTCTCTGATCTTTGAACCACTTTAGAGTCTCAGAGCGAGTCGTTTAGCTTGTGGTGTGCGGTCTCTTCACTGCCATTTCCAGAGATCTTAAAATCTTATCTGATTCTCTTTGTGTCTATAATCTGTGTCTTAAAATCATTTAGGACTGAAAAATCCTGTAGTGTGTGGTGGGCTACACAAACACAAACACTCACTTAACACGATACAGAACAGGTGAGCTCTGTGGACTGGAGTGACGACTCGCTTAACTAAATTACACGTCTTTTTCCATAGGCTGTCCTGTTTGGATTAGCAGTCTGTTTGTTTAGGTGAGTTAACAGGTGCTTGGCAAATAGCCCAATAAATAAACTCCACCTTGTTGTTGTTTTTGCCGTTGTAGTTTATGTCACATGATCATTTTAGGCTGTATTTTACCTGGTTTCAGATGACATCACAGCATTCTATTGGCCAATATGAAGTAATACAAACTTTAAAATAGTTAAAATGCTAAATTATTTTGTAATACAGTGAGTCCTTGGGTTTGGTAATAATTCAAAATACCAGGTTCAACATTTGTGAATTTAACTTTTGGATATTTCACGGCAAAGTGCAATGTAATCAATATTCAGAAACTATCTCTCTTGCTCCCCCATCTGGCAGTGTGACGTCATAACATTCTATAATCTGAAAAGTACCAATATTTCTCCTTTTCTCTGTCTTCTCTCCAGTGTTTCTTATACGGGCCAATGATGAGTGTTTTTGCAGAACAAATCCATTGGCTGTTGCGCACGTTATAATTGACAGTGGATTGGTTCAGATTGTACTTATGTTATTATTCTTACAACGTTCCCTCACCACATGAAGAAACCTAAATTACTCTTAATCAGAGGGTGTTTTTCAAGTTCTCCTTGTTAAACGGGCACACACTCACACACACACACACACACGCCCTCACAACACACAACGGTGGATTTATTCAACAGTGGCACCAGTCGTTTTTAACTGCTCTGACAAACAAGGCACGATTTCACGCCTTCATCTTTCTCTGGTGTTTTCTGGTGTTTACACTTTACCCGACTGAATTATTCAAGCCACTTTCACTAGCGATAATGATACTTTTACGTGTATGTCTATGGTGGAATGTTCAGCAGTGACACAATGTACACATTAGCAAACACTCACCAAAAACGTTGTAAAAGAGTCATGGTCTTGTTTAGGAGGTTGATTTTACACAAAAAGGTGAGAAAAACAGAAAAACTATTGGCTAATGCTAGCTAGCTTCTGACTATAATATTCAGCTCAAAGTGTTAATCAAAGCTCAAATTAACTTTTAATTTGAGCAACGAACTTCAGACAGAGCAGAGCCTACAGTTAACATCCCTCTTCCCACACACTCTTTCACTTTTTTTTTTTTTTTTTTAGATATAGAATGACATTTTTAACACGTACTGCTGCTACTTTCTATAAAATTGCCGTGTGGTCTTTTTAATACTTGAGATAAAGCTCAAGACTAGTTCTAAAATCCAATAGAAGTCCAATTGTGTCTTTATTTGTTGTTTTTATTTTTCAAACAAGTATCTAGAGCTGATACTTCTTCCTGGGTATTGATTTCTTTGGCATAATAACAAATAAGAACTACTACCACGGCTTTAAAAACACCAGGATCTTCAAATGTGGCTTAAAATAGTTTGAATGTAGTTAAAGGTCCTGTAGTTTTCAAGTTAACTGCTTCTTTTAGCTTTTGTTTAGTAGAGATTTGTAATTTCAGAGCTGAAATGATCCAAATGATTCTAGTAAAGGTGTGTGGAGTTTAAAAACACAGTGGAGCACTTCCTGTATCGCCACATGACATCACAACGTGGAGTGTTTTCAGTTTGAGAGAAGAGCTCAGCCTAAATACGCAGGGTTTGTGTGTTAAACATGAAAGAAAACACAACTCCGGGTCTGTTTGTGACGAGGAAACAACATCAGAACATAGATCGCCATGTAAACGGTATAATACGGGCCGTTTAAATGTTTTTGTTTTGACTATTCTAGCGTGTTCTCACTGAAACCTCCTCGACACAGCCTCAGCCCCTCCCAACATTGTACTTTGTCCAGCGCAGCATTCCTGGTAATCCAAGCAGTTACCTGTTCAGTGCGTCTCAGGTGGGAACAAACGGCCGTGTGTTTGCGTTTCCTGCTAGCGCCTGCACACTGGAGCGGCTTGTGTGTGTTCGTCCGTGCATAAAACGCCTCTGAATGGTCCCTTTGATATTTCGGGCTAAGTTTGGTGTGAGACTTTAGTTGTTTTTTGTCAGCTCTCACTCGGTAAACTGCCGGTGAAAGATGAGTCATTATTATTCCGTTGTGAATAATGGGAGAGCCAGAAGGGAACACAATTGTGCCAACGTGTGCAGGGAATGGCAACAGGAGGGAATAATAAAGTACGTTAGGATGACTAAACCGTAGACAAAACCACAGACTGTGTAAAGAAGTGGACTGAGCGTGTGTGACGTCGACGCAATGGCAGTTATAGCGGCGAATTTCAAACCAAGTCCAAATCCAAAATCCAAATCCAACGGCGAGTATCATAGCAACCAAAGAGCCAATCAGGAGCGACCTCGGGGGAAAGAAGACGCCTGATTCGTCTGTTAGTAATGTTCATATCTTGATTTATAGACATGGTAGCAAAAAAAATATATCATTATTATGCATTTTTTGTGCGACTTATTGTCCGGAAAATATGGTACTCACATATTTTTTGCTGTAGTATCTGTACTTTTAATTAAATAACAAAACTACGTTAACTACCACATGACAAAATTGACTTAAGTGCTGTATTTGTGATTGCCCCCATTGATCTCTCTGTATCAAGCAACGCACGAGATGTTATGTCTTTTACTCCACTCATGGCAAGAAGAGTCATTCTACTGAAGTGGAAACAACAATCCACACCTTCTTTCAGTGGATGGATAAGAGACGTTATGTATTTTTTGAAACTGGAAAAAATTAGGTGCATTTTATAGAGAACCACACAGCAATATTTAGAGATCTGGACTCCATTTTTGAATTATTTTGAGGGACTACAAACACAATGAAGGGAACACTGACTGATTTTACCTGAACATTTGTTTTTTGTTTTTTTTTCTATGTTTATTATTATTATTATTATTATTATTATTATTATTATTATTATTATTATTTTGCACTATTATTGATATTATTGTTTATTTAATTTAGTAGTTGCACTTATTTTCAGTACTGTATATTTCATCCTTGCTTTGTTTGTTTGCAATACCATTATTTCTATAATACAATAATGATACAGTTGTTTAAAAGAAATGACTTAACTAAAAGTATTAAAGTCCCCATTTAAAAATATACTTAAAGAATAAAACGTAAAAGTATTTCACACACTAAGTAAAGCAAAGACAACTAAAATTTATACTTTAGTGCTGTACTTTACTACTTTTACTTCATTACGTTTTTTTTAAAAATGTTCATATGTGAGTGAAATAAAAACCCCAGGATCATGTAGAGGGTTAATACGAACATTTAAGACAAAAAAAACTAAATTAAAAATAACTTTTAAAAAAAGAAAAAAAAAACAAACAAAAAAAACAACAACAAACAAACAAAAAAATCCCTCAAAATAACTAAAAAAATATAATAAAAATAACAAAACCCTCAAAATAAGAAAACAAAAATAAAGAAAAACTCAAAATAACTAAAAAAATAAAAAAAATTAAAAAATTAACCCGAGGATCATGTAGAGGGTTAATACGAACATTTAAGACCAAATAAACTAAATTAAAAATAACTTTAAAAAAAACAACAAGAAAAAAAACAAAAAAAAAACAGAACAAACAAAAAAATTCCTCAAAATAACAAAAAAAAAAAAAAAAAAAAATAACATCCATCCATCCATCCATTTTCTTCCGCTTATCCGGGGCCGGGTCGCGGGGGCAGCAGTCTAAGCAGGGACTCCCAGACTTCCCTCACCCCGGACACGTCCTCCAGCTCCTCCGGTGGGACCCCAAGGCGTTCCCAGGCCAGAGAGACATAGTCCCTCCAGCATGTCCTGGGTCTTCCCCGGGGCCTCCTCCCGGTGGGACATGCCCAGAACACCTGAGCAGATGCCCGAGCCACCTCAGCTGGTTCCTCTCAACGTGTAGGAGCAGCGGCTCTACTCCGAGCTCCTCCCGTGTGACCGAGCTCCTCACCCTATCCCTAAGGGTGCGCCCGGCCACTCTGCGGAGGAAGCCCATTTCAGCCGCTTGTATCCGCGATCTTGTCCTTTCGGTCATTACCCAAAGCTCATGACCATAGGTGAGGGTAGGAACGTAGATTGACCGGTAAATCGAGAGCTTCGCCTTCCGGCTCAGCTCCTTCTTTACCACAACGGACCGATACAGCGACCGCATCACTGCAGACGCTGCACCGATCCGCCTGTCAATCTCACGCTCCATCCTTCCCTCACTCGTGAACAAGACCCCGAGATACTTGAACTCCTCCACTTGGGGCAGAGACTCACCACCCACCCGGAGAGAGCAAACCACCTTTTTCCGGTCGAGAACCATGGCCTCGGATTTGGAGGAGCTGATTCTCATCCCAGCCGCTTCACACTCGGCTGCAAACCGCCCCAGTGCTGCAGGTCCTGGCTCGATGAAGCCATCAGGACAACATCATCTGCAAACAGCAGAGATGAAATCCTGTGGTTCCCAAACCAGGCCCCCTCCGGCCCCTGACTGCGCCTAGAAATTCTGTCCATAAATATAATGAACAGAACCGGTGACAAAGGGCAGCCCTGGCGGAGTCCAACATGCACTGGGAACAGGTCTGACTTACTGCCGGCAATGCGAACACAGCTCCTGCTCTGGTCATACAGGGACCGGACAGCCCTTAGCAAAGAGCCCCGGACCCCATACTCCCAGAGCACCCCCCAAAGGACACCACGAGGGACACGGTCGAATGCCTTCTCCAGATCCACAAAACACATGTGGACTGGTTGGGCATACTCCCATGAGCCCTCGAGGACCCGATGGAGAGTATAGAGCTGGTCCAGTGTTCCACGACCAGGACGAAAACCACACTGCTCCTCCTGAATCCGAGGTTCGACTATCGGTCGGATTCTCCTCTCCAGCACCCTGGAATAGACCTTACCGGGAAGGCTGAGGAGTGTGATTCCCCTGTAATTGGAACACACCCTCCGGTCCCCCTTCTTATACAGAGGGACCACCACCCCGGTCTGCCATTCCACAGGTACTGTCCCCGACCGCCACGCGATGTTGCAGAGACGTGTCAGCCAAGACAGTCCCACAACATCCAGAGACTTGAGGTACTCAGGACGGATCTCATCCACCCCCGGAGCCTTGCCACCGAGGAGCTTGCCAACCACCTCAGTGACTTCAGCCAGGGTGATGGACGAGTCCGCCCCTGGGTCCCCAGTTTCTGCTTCCTCCTCGGAAGACGTGACAGTGGGATTGAGGAGATCCTCAAAGTATTCCTTCCACCGCCCGACAACATCCCCAGTCGAGGTCAGCAGCTCTCCACCCGCACTGTAAACAGTGTTGGTGAAGCACTGCTTTCCCCTCCTGAGGCGTCGGACGGTTTGCCAGAATCTCTTTGAGGCCGTCCGATAGTCCTCCTCCATGGCCTCCCCGAACTCCTCCCAACCCCGAGTTTTTGCCTCTGTGACTGCCCGAGCCGCGGCACGCTTGGCCTGCCGGTACTCATCAGCTGCCTCAGGAGTCCCAAAAAATAACAAAACCCTCAAAATAAGAAAACAAAAATAAAGAAAAACTCAAAATAACAAAAAAAAAAATTTAAAAATTAACCTGAGGATCATGTAGAGGGTTAATACGAACATTTAAGACCAAAATGACGAGTCTGACAGCAGCAGAGACAGAGGGAGGACACAGTTTTTCATTTTAAAGTGACACATGATCACTTCCTTTGTGGAACACGGCGGTTAACCGTTTAGCTCTGTCCATTTATATACAGTCTGTGCACTAAACCACAACATGAGTGTGTCTGAGAACAGCTCATTCAGAAATCTTTTTCCACTTAGTCCATTAGAGGTAGCAGACTTATCCCAGCATCTACAGACCCAGGGCGTGTTAGTCACAGGCCGATGATGCTTCAGTCTTATATGTTACTGTTTTGATCTTTGCTTCCAGTTTTGTTTTATTCTTTCCAACAGCTTCAGTGACACATTCATTCATTTAAGAGCTGGATTAAAGTCCCCGTGTTACACTAATGTCCTCATCACAAACAGACCTGGAGTTGTGTTTTGTTTCATTCACACATGTTTAACGCACAAACCCTGCAGTTTTCTGAGTTCGTCTCAAACTGAAAACACTCCGTTCCACCTTGTGATGTCATCGTGTGGCAATACAGGAAGTGCTGCGCTGTGTTTTTAAACTCCACACACCATTTTCAGCCCTGGAATTGCCAATCTCTGCTGAACTAAAAGTAAAAGGAGCTGTTAACTTGACAAACTACCACTTCATGACATCACAAGGTGGAGCAGAGCGTTTTGAGCTTTGGAGATGTGACAAACTAAAAATAAAGTATTTCTCAGACATGTGTAAATGAAACAAAACACAACTCCAGGTGTGTTTTTGAGGAGGAAACAGCATTAGAACATGACTTAAACCTCAGAAGAGTCCATTTTGTGTAATACTGAACGTTTAAAGAAGCAGAATTAAAGCTTAAATCATATCAGGACGTTCAGACTCCACACAGGCAGATTCTGTGTTTTGGGTTTGGCCGCGCTAAAGAACTGGAATGTTTGACTGCTGTTCAGTGGTGGATGAAGTAAAAGTACACATACAGAGGTAAAAATGACACATGAAAAAATCTACTTGAGTAAAAGTATTTAATTCAAAATGGACTTTCAGAGTAAAAAGTAAAAGTATTTCACTTTATTGTTGTCATTTTGCTAAAGAGTTAAATGTAGTGATTATAAAATTATACCTATTTTGCTCAACAGTTGCCTCACGAATCAATTTTTCTTAATTTTTCTGATAAATTTTGTTGAAGCTTGACCTCAAAAACTTTAGTCAAGATGTTTCCACGAACATTGGTAAAAATAACCCCTTAAATCATATGAAAAGTACTTTCAGTCCGGCTCAAAAATGTAGTCGTAGAAAGTACAGATACTGCTCTCAAATGTACTCAAGTAAAAGTAAAAAGTATCCACTGTAAACTGTACTTAACTAAAGGCTCTGCAGCCGTTTAGTTCCATTGAAACGATGTTATAACTCAGATTTTTGTTTTAAAACTCAATGTTTGATACTTGCAGTACAGTTTTCAATAGTGATTATTAAAAAAACTACCCCTTTTATACAAAAATAAGAGCCACTTTTGACATAATGTGACTTGATTACATCGTTGTTTTATCGATACCAGTTCAAATGAGTATCTCGTTTCAGCCCATTGTTTAAACCCATTGTCATTTGTTTGTGTTTCGTCAAATGTTTGTGTAACTCTAGTACAATGTCTCTTTTTAAATAAATAAATACATACGACATAAAAACGACATTAGTTTGAATATCAATTAGCGCTTTTGTGTGAGTTACTTTTACATCCCTCACAAAAAGGACACAGTCTGCGGTTTGTTAGACGTGTTTCAGTTCTGTCTTTGTCTTTTCTTTCCCATTTAGCCGCCGTCCTACTTGTCGTGAATTCTTTTCTCGAGACAAGACACCAACCAAGTCAACAACATCCTCTTTAAACCTTATTCCACCTCGCGACGGGGGGAAAGACCGTCTCACTGCAGAGGCATTAAAAGCTTTAGGTGAGTCTCTTTGATGGAGCTCGAGAAGTGTTCAAACGAAAAAAAAACACAGCAGCGCGAAACGGGGACCGCCTCTGCCGCCAAGCTCCTCGTCTCGACGCTATCACTCTGCTCTCTCTCCGTTTTAAATCCGTCTTTCTGTTCTCTCTCTCTCTCGCAGCCTCCAGTCTGAGCTGAGTCACAACGTCGGAGCGATCGATCCAAATTCACTTCACATATACACAGCAGATAGTATCACATTCTCTCGGAGTTTATATTGTGTTCCGTTCTGTTGTGTCGCACTTTTCCAACGAAGAAAGTTCCTAGTTAGCGATGGGAGATAACAGGCCCGTCAGCAGAAATTTGGGGGGCCCCGGGGGCAAGAAGTCTCACATGGGCCCCCCTCTAAAATAAATTCATAGGCAGAAGTTCCAGAAGTTCTAAAAAAATGACCTCAGAAGTTCTAAAAAAATTACCTCAAAACAAGACGCATCTATCTCCCAAGACTATACGCTAATATTTCTTTTGTGGTTCTTGTTGATGTTTTGGTCCGTTTACTCCTGGACGATACTCGAACCTCAACCCTAGGTATTTTCAGACACTGTTTGTAAAACTATTTGGCAAGACGATATTGCCCGACTTGTTTCGCAGGACGAATGCAACAATGCCAAGACACCTCGAGAAAACCCTTAAGCCTCGTTTAATCCAGCTTTGGTTCAAACACTTCCTTTAAGGCCGCTCCCTCAAAGAGACCTTTTGTGTAGCTGAATGCAAATACTTTTTACTAGTGTTTTAAAAAATGTATATCCCATTTCATACCGATACTTTGCCTTTTGTGTATCAGCAAGTACACAAAAGCCAAATATCGGTATCAAAGCGAAGAAGTAAACTACAGTACATGCTCTAGTAAGACTGACTATAGAAAGAAAGAAAATCTACAAGAATAAAACTTAAGTCATCAACATCTCGTTTAGAGTCAAATGTGTAATGGCCCTGATGATGAGTTGTGCTGGTTTTAAATTAACTTTTACTTTCACTTTCACTTTGTTCCACAGCAGTGAGGCCTGGAAAAACACCTCATCCTCCGAGCACATGGATCATTATGTAGAGTAAATGAAGTGCATGTTAGCGCTGTTGTCGTGTTAGCGCTGTTGTCGTGTTAGCGCTGTTGTCGTGTTAGCGCTGTTGTCATATTAGCGCTGTTGTCATATTAGCGCTGTTGTCATATTAGCGCTGTTGTCATGTTAGCGCTGTTGTCGTGTTAGCGCTGTTGTCGTGTTAGTGCTGTTGTTGGTATAGCGCTGTTGTCATATTAGCGCTGTTGTCATATTAGCGCTGTTGTCATGTTAGCGCTGTTGTCGTGTTAGCGCTGTTGTCGTGTTAGTGCTGTTGTTGGTATAGCGCTGTTGTCATATTAGCGCTGTTGTCGTGTTAGCGCTGTTGTCGTGTTAGCGCTGTTGTCGTGTTAGCGCTGTTGTCATATTAGCGCTGTTGTCATATTAGCACTGTTGTCGTGTTAGCGCTGTTGTCGTGTTAGTGCTGTTGTTGGTATAGCGCTGTTGTCATATTAGCGCTGTTGTCGTGTTAGCGCTGTTGTCGTGTTAGCGCTGTTGTCGTATTAGCTCTGTTGGGTTCTTACTGTTGTCGTACTAGCGCTGCGCCGTTTTAGCGCTGTTATCGTGTTAGCGCTGTCGTTGTGTTAGCGTAGCTGTCGAGTTAGCGCTGTCGCCGTGTTAGTACAGTCATCGGGTTAGCGCTGTCATTGGGTTTGCTCTGTTGTCGGGTTAACGCTGTCATAGTGTTAGCGCTGTCGTCATGTTAATGCAGTCGTCGTGTTAGCACTGTCGTCGGGTTCTCGCTGTTGTCGTGTTAGCGCTATTGTCATGTTAGCGTTGTTGTCGTGATAGCACTGTTAGCACTCTCCGTAGTTATTTTACTATGTTCAGCGTCCATTCCAAAGGCTAAATTAAGGTCACACGTATGTCTTTTCCATCCTTATTAGCGTGTTTTACGTGTTTGCGGAGCCTCCACAGTCTGCATTTAACCTGTCCTAAGTGTTAGTGTTAGCATTAGCAACAGTGGCAGTGCTTGCATCTACGCTTCCTCATTGTGGAAAATACTAGTGCTTTGGTCTGGGTACTTGCCGGTTCCCTATAAAATGTGCGGTATTGGAGCTTTTGGTGCCAGAACAAGCCTAATTTTTACATGGCAGAGGACTGGAAATACTTTGTACAGCTGAGTAATGTTCGGTACTAAATAGTATTGAGCTGCTGTACATGGATTGGAGGCGTGTGGAAAGAGCCAGAGCGACGTTACTGACAGCTGCCTGCCTTGGAGTTGTTTTTGTGCAAACCGTGGAAGACCCCCTGCCCTTGATGGCTCTGGGATTGAGCGCTAACGTCAAACTAATCGACCCGCTCTAATTAGGGGCCGTCATTCTACCCATCGCTCACTAAACGTCTGTTAGTTGGTCGTGTGTGGGTTTGAGGGGAAACTAATGAAAATCAGAAAATAAACGCACGCTTGTGTTGAAGTAAATTACAGAGAAAAGTGCTTTTATTGATAATTTTCCAGTTGATGTCATCATTTCCAGGGCGTGTGATGCTACGATAACTGAAAGCACTGCTGTGTTACTCAAATTAGACTTTAAGCTCAGTTTTATTTGATCATAATTTGACTATAAAGAACTGTTTTGGCCGTAACTGCAACAAGAAAGATGTTTTTTTTACTGTTAAACAAGTCTCTCACACATAAAAGTATAGTCACAAGCTAGCTAGCATTAGCCAACAGTTTTGACGCTCACCTTTTTGTTGAAAATCAAACATCTAAATAGGACCATGAACACTTTGTATTGATCACAGGCCTTTGAAAATGTGCCGTTTAAACCCATTTTGTATTTTTTTTTTTTGGAGTTTTCAGACTATTTTAAAACACTTTTGGCAGTGTTTGGTGTCTCCATGGTAACTGCCGAACATTCCGCCAACAGAAATGCGCGTACGACACCCCCAGCGAAATGTCACTGCACAGTATCAATACGGGTTGTTTTGTGTTTTTGGTTACCTAACGAAAACTGAATTACGCAATGAGGGTTTCAGCGTGAAGACGGTGTAATATTTGGTTACAACATGGACGGAAAGATGATGATGTTGTCTGTGAAATGATTAGCAAACATGAGTCCTGCGGTCCAAGGGTTTTATTTTTTTTGTGTAGTGGGTGGTTATCTTTCTTTGGCAAACAGAGACGATGTTGTTTTACCTCCCTGTTGAATCAGACACATATTAGTCTAGCGGCTGTAACAAAAATGAAATATGGATATAAAAAGGAAAAACTCATTGTTTATTTATCTGGGTTTCAGCGGGGGGCATGAAAAATGTATCAGAAAAATGAAGGGTGGTGTTTTAAGTAGGTCAGACCCTCAGAAGCATTTTGTCTGCATTGTTTTGTTTTTTATTCTCTCACCTCAACCCAGGAATAAGGTTTTATAATAATCGGAAATGCCCTTGCGGTTTTGGATCTGAAGTGATTCTGTGTCATTTACCAAGGACATACTCTTGGCTCGATAACTTAACCAACTGAGTGTTACTTGAAGCTAATAAACAACCTTCTGATTTAGTCCAAAGAGGTTCATCTGGTTTTCTGAAAATTATTTTAATAGATTCTTTTTTCAGACCAAGGTTTAGTTTGTTTTTATACCTGACTTTTTTATACCGTTTCGAGTACTCACTAGCTGATTTAAACAGATTTTTTGTTTTTTTTTTTAGATTTTGGCACCATCTTCTTACCAGTAGAGGCAAGACAACAGCGCCATCTGCAGTCCAAATTCTTCAGGACAGTAAACCAGGACGAGGGGGCCTTTTTACTGTCACACACCTGGGAGACTGTCCTGAAGAAGTCGAACTGCAGAGGGCGCTGTCGTCCTGCCTCCACCAACAGGAAGACAGCAACATCACGAAGAGGAAGAGCACTAGTAAACAATCGAAACTAGGCCCGTCACGATAACAAATTTTGAAGCAAGATAAAACTTTACAGAGGAATACTGCTATAAACGATAATACTGAAACTACTTTATGCTACTATAAACAAGATAATGTACCAATAATTAGTCATTAAAAGGGACTTATTCACCAATCCACAGCTCAAATCTTATCATACCACAAAAAAAATCAACCAAACCGCATCAGTTTTGAAAAGAAATCGTACAAATGATACATATTGACCCAGTTCCAGCTTTCATATACTGAACGATAAGTCCCTCGTTTATCACAGGGGTTACGTTCTAAAAATAACCCGCAATAGGCGAAATCCGTGAAGTATCAGCTTTATTACTTTTTTATACACTTTTCTCACACAGGCGTTAACATTTTCTCACATTTCTCTCTTGTTTAAACACTCTCAAAGTTCAAACCTTCGTAGATTAAAAAAAAAAAGTACAGTATTATAGAGTGAAGACCTGTTTTCAGACCCAAACGTTTTCCTATACTGTAAATAAAGATGATAGTTTAGAAATACTGTCGGTGCAGAACGTTTCATCGACATTGTGGGTTTTGTCAGGGAGGAAAACTTGCAAACATACAGCACTTCAGAGTCACACAGCGATCAGGACGCAGAACACAATGCACATTCATACACTGAAAAATTGCTAAAAAAAAACAAAACAGTGAAACAGCGGAAGATGAACCACGATATAGTGAGGGACAACTGTAGTGATTATCATGACAGGCCTAGTCGAAACTGTCAGGTGTGAAAACAAACTAAACCGTGCTCTGAAAAAAAAAATCTATAAAAATAACCTTTTAAATTGATTGTCCATATTATAATGAAGTTACCTCGTGAAGAACAACTGCAGCAGCTATGGATTTTTGTGTGCGCACCTTGGCTTTTTACCAAATGCAAAGTAAAAAAAAAATTGCAGTTCAAATCAGTTTAAATCTCCCGATGGATGAATAGCGTATACTTAACATCGAGGAAGTTCAAATGAATCTCGTGATAAGCCGATAACAGCCGGTCCTGTGTTTGAGGTGTAATATTTAATGTATTAGCGCTTGCGGTCTGAAAAGTGCACGTCGACAGCTTCTTGGCAGCGTTGGTGTTCCTGCTCTGAAACGTCAAGCTACACAAACGTTTAACAGCGCTTGTGTTTTGGCAGTCACACCCCTCGGGCCTTTTTTCCGTGGAACAGAGGAAACGAACACCAAGCCAAACCAAAACAGTAATTTGTAAATCATCTTTCCGATCACTCGTGTAGATTCTCGTGAGTGGGAGGATATGAGCGGTACATACGCCAGCCGGTAGCAAAGTGTCATCGATCACTGTCTGTAAAAGCAACAGCTGTCAGTGAGGCTCAAACCCACACACTAAACACTTAAAGCCTCGTGAAATCGATCCCAGGGAGACGAAATGCATTCTTATGTGTTGCACTCCCAATACTGTAGACCTAAGGTTAAGGTCGTGGAGATTTAATGTACGTACAGACTCTACTTTGGAAACTTTAGCTCCGCTTTTTCACTCACGCTCTTCGTTTCATAACAGGCGATGAATTTAAAACCATCACTGTTCATCTGAAAAAGTAGGTTGGCCATCGCTATCTGTCAGAAGGAAACATCCCTGTATAAAAAGGGTATTTATAAGCGACTACGACGATAAACTGACTCAATATCTCACTTGTTTGTTGAACTTTATGCGGGAACTTTTCACAAAATCTCATGATGGTCTACGTCTAAAAACGGGCCGCACTAGAACTGAACGTTTGGTTATTTTGCTTCTCAAAAATGGAATACAAAACTGGATAGATTGGTGCCACTAATGCACTTTAATAATCACATCTGCTCCTGTTTTTAATGTTTTAAATGGACCTACAGTTGTGTTTTGTTTGTTTTGTTTGTATTGTTCTGTATTTTAACCGAGCGCTCAGGAAAAAAAAAGAAAAAAAGACTGTGGTATTCTTTTTGGACTCTCCCTGTATAAATAAATGAATCACAAACTAGCTTTTGAGTAGCTGAAAGATTAGCCCGTTTAGCATGTTTTAGGTTTAGAAGCTGCGATTTTAACGTGTGTTTTCTACTTTCCACAAATCTCTCTTTATGCTGTGTAACGTTAAACTAGCTGTGCGCCTTCCGTTTGGCTCTGCAGTTTCATATAGACCTCGTACAAGACAGGAAGAGACTTTTGTAGCACATATTAGCACATTGATTCCCAGACATCAGGATGCTCCAGGATTGGCTGCCTTTATAATCTTATAATGCTCTGTAATGTAATTCTTTAACGTCTCTGAACCTCCTGACTTTACCTTCACCCCCTTACGCCGTGTAACGCTAATTCCTTGGCATTTTTCATTCCTCGCTCCCTCTACCCTATTTCTCCTCATGATTAAGTCTTAGTTTTTTACTCTTTTTACCATTTCAATTATCAGTTCAAGCTCCCCAGTCTGCGCTGCGTCTCATCCCGATAATAAAGCCTTGTTTTCTGCTGCGTTAAGCAAATTCTAAGCCTTTAAAGAGTGAAACTTGATGGAACTGGCTCCAATGACCTTTGACCTTTTCCCTTTAGCCAACTGAGACCTCCCGCTATGTGAACCCCAGACTGTTCCCACACCAGAGGAATGTATAAAACCTGAAATACACCGTCTGTGGCATTGTTCAGTGAGATTCATTCAGTGACTCGACTTAGATTAAACGGAAAAAAAACCTCTTTATTTGAAGTAGATCTGTCACGATAATTTATATTATATCAACAAAATATAACATTAATGCATGACCACGAGGTAATATCACGTCCCCAGAGGATATTATCTTGAAAGAACGACTTAATTATCACAAGGGAACGAGATATTTTTATTTTTTAAGTTAAATATCTTGTACGGTCGTATCTCGTTCTCTCAAGATAATATATTTTTAATTTTTAATGTTGTAAGTATTATTATTATTCTCCTTTCCGTCATCTGCGGGGCTCCGTACAAATAAATATTTTTTTGTAACTGAACATTTATCACGTTTGCTTTGTTTTTGCACAGATGGACACGTTTTTTGGGGGGGGGAGTTGTACTAGAGTAAGATTAGCACGCTAACTAGCTCACTGTGTCTCAAAGCTAACAGTCACTTTTATCAAAATTAGGAAACATAAAATAAACCACCTATTTAAATTCAAATTGATTAAAATAAGGACTACCCAATTATTTTTACATGTAGAATGATTCTGTTCCGTTGCGTGTTCTGTTGTTTTAAATATTTATTATGCCTCAAAATTAGCATTAGCGTTAGCATCACGACACAAACATCTCTCTTTTCTCAGGTGAAGTATTCATGTTATTTCTGTCATGTTTGTGTCCACCCGTCCACTTCCTGATCGTGAAATATTTATTCATTTTAGCGTGACTCTACAAAAACCTCAGAGATAAACTTGGACAGGAAGTTGTTGAGCACGGAGCCTTTTACTAAAGTTTTTCATTACTCTGTTTATTTGTTGCAGTTTCTTTTTTGTTTTTGTTTTTACAATATTGTACAATTACGAGTTTACTAGGATTATTTAACATATTGCTCTTAAAAACTTGCTCTTGAGTTTTGTGATGCGCCTAATTTCAAGATTTGTTACTCCCAAAAATCACTTGTCTCTTAACTTTATTTTTTCACAGCTGCATTTATATAAAATACACTGCAATAAATAAATGGCAGAATGCAACACTTAAGTAATTAGTTTGTGTCATTTTAGTTCATAATTCAGCCTTTTACAGCTCAAATCTTCTACAAAGAAAAAGTCCTGACCATCGACATTGACCACCAAAAATAGTTTTTTTTTTGTTTTTTTTGAGAGACTAAAAGCTTCCTCCTTCCTCCCAGGGCAGTGAAGAGGAGGCGGGGGTGTGTCCGGTCATCATGTGCACTCGGGCTGACCCTGACCTCGTCCCTGAGTGCCAGCTGTTCCCCGCGGAGGTGGACGAGCCGGAGGAGAGGGAGTCGGACAGAGACAGCGCCGTGGAGAGCACCCAAGGCTCGGACACCTCAGAGGGACCGGCCCGAGCAGAGGACAAAGAGGACGCACTGGGAGAGCTGTTCTTCCACAGGGACAAGTAAGCGACAAAGATAATAATAGAAACGATCAGGTTCAACGTTTGCCAATTTACCTTTTGGATATTTTATGGCAAAGTATAATGTAATTAATAGGGAAAGCTGGCTCTTATTCCCAATTTGGGCACAGGAGAGTCGACAGGTGGGAACAAAGGGATGTGTCAGGGCCCAGAATTAAACGCTCTTCCTATAAATTTATTTTAGAGTGGGGCCCATGTGAGGTTTCTTGCTCCGAGCCCTCAAATTTCTGTCGACGGGCCTGGCTGGGAGTACGACTTCATCACATTCTGAAAACCACTCATTTTCTCCAGCCTAATGTAGAAATAGCTGTTTTTGAAGGTATGAAACCTGGAATATTTGCTAAAGCAGGAAAAAGACCTGATGATAACAAAATAACAACAAGAACACACTGTGAAATGTTTCAAAAAAGGGCATAAAAATAATAAAGTACAATGATGTTATCAGGAAATCTTGCTCTTACCCTCATCTGGGAGCAGGAGAGACGACAGGGGGGACAAAGTGAATTAGACGGTTTTATGAATTTACATTAGAGCGGGGCCCCGTGTGAGATTTCTTGCCCCGGGCCCCCAGATTTCTGTCGACGGGTCTGTCTGGGAGTACAACTTCATCACATTCTGAATCTAAAAAACACCAGTTGTAATGTAGAAGTAGCTGTTTTAAAGGTACGAAACTTGGAATATTCAGTTTACAAACACTAAAGCCGCAAAAAGACCTGATGATAACAAAATAACAACAAGAACATACAGTGTAATGTTTCAAAAAAGGGTATAAAAATAACAAAATAAAACAATGGATGGAATAAAACGATGTAATCAATTGGGAAATCTTGCTCTTGCCCCCGTCTGGGAGCAGGAGAGACGACAGGGAAGACGAAGAGGTCTTAGGGGCCCAGAATTGGATGCTCTTCCTATTGGTTTATATTAAAGTGGGGCCCAAATAAGATTTCTTGCCCCGGGCCCCCAAATTTCTGTCGATGGGCCTGAAGTAGCTGTTTTGAATGTACAAAACCTAGAATATTGAGTATACAAACACTAAAACAGCAAAAAGACCTGATGATAACAAAATAACAACAAGAACAAACTGTGTAATGTTTCAATAAAGGGCATAAAAATAACAAAACAAAAGTTGTGGTTAATTCACATGTTTGTAATACCTGTATCACCCGCCCCCTGTCACCACCTGTGCTCTTAAAACTGAGCTGTACTAAAATATTAAAAGTGTTGTAAAGAAATAGCTTTATACCACGGTCAGGGAGAAGTACAAGTAGATCCGGCAGCAGTTAAATCACATTTTATATCACTGCCCTGCCATGACATCACCATAGCAGCAGGTTTTTAAAGCACTTAAGCATTTAAAACACTGAAATAAACTGTATTTGGAGACATTTACAGATGATGAACAGACGTTTCAGCTACACAGGTGAGACATTACAGTTTGTAGCCGTGGTAACAGCACATTAAACAACTTGGAGTGGTGCGTTCTACACTTTAAACTTTTATACGTTTTGCTGTTACGTCGAGAGCCTTTTAAATAAAAACAGCTTGTGCATATTAACTCTTCTGTGTTTTCCCTAGGAGGGGTCAGGCCAGCATCTCAGTGACCTCTGACCTCTCCACACGTTCTTCCGCGTCTCTGAACGAGGAGCAGTTCGAGGACTACGGCGAAGGGGAGGAGCCAGACTACGCTCCCAGCAGTCCGTGTCCAGACGACGACGCTCGCACCAACGGATGCTCCGACCTCGGCTCCTCTGTTTCCTCCAGGTGCGTTTTTAATCTTCTTACGTTTTTATGGCTAATAATAAAAAGGCGACTGCAGTGTTTATCCCCCTGAAATGTCACAGTCTAATAAAAAATGCCAGAATTACATTGTGTGCTGTGAACTCCATTGTAGAAGTTCCAAATTGAGTACCTGAGTCATAATACCTCCAGTCCTCGTGAATGGCTGAGTGTAGCGTCGCTTCTGCCCTTAAGGCCACATTAAAATTCATCAAAAGTCTGCGTTTGATGGGATTAGGTTTCCTGGCTGATACACTGGAAGTACTGTTCACTTCTTGCATACAAAGCAGACACGACTCAAGTTGGCTCTGAGATTTAAATTCAAAATGAGGCTCGGATTTTCAAGCCTTGGGCAAAGTTATTCTGGGAAGTAAAGATAAGTCCCAGTCCTCGAACGGTAAAGTCTAAAATGGTTCTCATGTGGGTTTAAATCGAAGCCAGTTCTGTTCAAAATGGCACCGACCCAGCTATTGAATCAAGTGCATTGTGTGTGTGTGTGTGTGTGTTTGCAGTGCGGGCCAAACTCCTCATAAGGTGCGTCAGCATTACACCGGCGAGCTAATGGATGTGTACTGCTCCCAGTGCAGCAAAAAGGTCAACCTCCTGAATGACCTGGAGGCACGGCTGAAAAACCTCAAGGCAAACAGGTGAGCCAGTGTGCGCTTCTGTTCACGAGGGATCAGACATTTGTGCTGTTGTGTAGCTCAGTTCATGTGCAAATTAACTCTAAATGGTTTTAAATCCGACTTATTCTGCAAAATGGACTTGTCAGAGCTTTTAATCATGTTATATTTGTTTCACCATTTACTCACCTGAAGTTTTTGGAGTGTTTGGTGCATGTTTGAATAATCTTTACCATCATTTTCGGACTATAAACTGCTACTTTTTCCCTACGCTTTGAGCCGTGCGGACTATACAACAGTGCAGATTATTTATAGATTTTGTGATTTATAGATGTTGGTGCTTTTTTATTTTCTAAACCTGCAGACATGTTCATCCCGTGTTTGTTGTTGTTGGCGATTTACAGGCACCGTTTGAAAAAAAGCACGTCTTCAATTAAAACTCAAAAACCCTCCGTGTACCGTCTTTCTGTGTAATTATTTCACTTTACAACTTAAAAACCTGCTGCTTATGTTCAGGTGCAGCTTGTATATATACAGAATTTCTTTTCTTTTCAAATGTAGCTGGTGCGGTTTATATTCAGGCGCGCTCAATAGTCCAAAATGTACGGTAACGGCTTATTTTCAAGACGCCATTTTGCCAATCACTGCTTTCTATAATTTTATTTTCTTAATCTGTGATGCACGTAGGATTCTGCAGCGTCACGTCGTCATTTAAGTACACATTTTTTTACTTGCAGCTTATTAGTGTGATGTGCAACGCTACTCACACGGGGAACCCCAGTTTTCTAGAGAAGTCAGAGGGCTTGTTTCTTTTATTAAGTCGTTTTAGATGAATATTTCGATTTAAAATGTGCAAATTATAACATACTGATTCACTGGTGTCACAGATTATGACTACACAGCAGACACAAGCACAGTACGTCTTTAATGTGTTACTTTGACGGTTGATCAGCTGTGCCGCCGCTGTTTATAAATAAATGTGTTATTATTCAGACATCTTTCAAATGCATGTAATTATTTGTTATTATAGTATTTGCCTAAGAGAATTACAGTAAAAACGCAAATGGATTCAGAATAAAAATGTTCCTTTATTTAAATCAGTGATCACCTCTATCAGAAAATGCATAATTATGATCATTATAATTGTTTTTTTTTCAATTTATTTGTCTTTTTTTCTACGGAACAACACAAACAAAACACATAACTGCATTTAAAACATTAAAACAGTAGCAGGTGTGATTATAAATGTTGTAGTTTGTCCAGCATTGATTGATTATTAACTATGATCATTAAAATAAACCTTCACTCCGAGTAGTGACACAGTGTGAGACGCGCACACAATCACTAATGCTGCGTTATATAAGGCCGTCAGTGCGGTGCTTAGCTCATCAACTATTGTTATAAGAAGCTCCATTCTATTCTTAGGGACATAATCCACACTGGCCAATCAGATCTGAGCAGTTTACCTACAAAAGTACCTCACTCGGCCGTATTCTTATCCCGTCAGATTCAGTTTGAGACGTGTCAGCAGAAGTTTTGCGAGGCCAACCCAAAATCAGTCGTCTATATCTGCATCAGGGTTCAAAACAAAAGTGAATGCACCAGTTTGAGTGGATGAAAAGTACCTCGCGATTACTTACTTAACGCTGACCACCTACTTTCACTTGACCTACTTTACTACACTTTAGTTTTATGCAAAGTTAAAGGTCCTGTATTACACAACACTGACTCTTATGCTGCTACTGCCTCAAAAACAGACCTGGAGTTGTGTTTTGTTTCATTCACACACGTTTGAGTGACGCTTTATTATTCGTCTGTAACATCTCCAAAGCTCAGAATGCGTCGTTCCACCTTGTGATGTCACGAAGTGGTAGTTTTCAAGTTAACATCTACTTTTTTTTAGCTTCAGTTCAGTAGAGCGTCACAATTCTAGAGCTGAAATGATCCAAATGATTCCAGTGAAGGTGTTTGGAGATTAAAAACACAGTGGAGCACTTCCTGTATCACCACATGATGACATCACAAGGTGGAACAGAGTGTTTTGACAGAGCGAGAGGAAGAACTCGGCCTAATTATGCAGCGTTTGTGTGTTAAACTTGTGTGAATGAAACAAAAAAACACAACTCCAGGTCTGTTTGTGACGAGGAAACATCATAATAACATCAGAGAATAGTGTAATCTCTGACCTTTAATGCAAGTTTCTATTATTAAATAACTATAATGTCTTTGTTTGTTTCACCGTAGGAGCTTTTGTTCATTTATTGATTTTAGAGCTGAGCAAAGTCGCCCGTGTCTTATTGAACTCACCTCTCGACTCTTGAGGCCGCCGCCGCTGCTGACTTGACTCAAAGATTCTCCCGCACAGTTACATTTGTTCATTTATTTATGCTTTTGTTACTCAAATATGAAATCTCTGCGTTCATACCCGACTCTGCACTAAGCCTTTCACGATAACAGTTTGAAGCACGATACGTCGCTACAGAGAAATAACACGATAAACAATCAATTTCATTAAAAAAACTCGAGGGGACTGGGCTTTTGACTGTGAAATACTTTCCTCTGAGTATTAGAACAGACAAATCTTTACATTTTTGTATTTTTTTTGTATTGTATTTGTATTTCTGTGGTTCGATCCTGTTTTTCTGTGTTTTGTTTTATAAGATTGCACTTTATGTCGTCTTTGTACAGCACTTTGAGCAGCTGTGGGTGTTTTAAAATGTGCTTTATAAATACATTTGACTTAAGCCACTGACACAATAATAACAATAATGAAGGATAATCCAAGTAAACAATTTTTTAACAGACCTGAGCTGCAACATATTTTCCACACTATATTTTGCTCTGGAGTATAAGTCGCACCAGCCAAAAAATAATGTATAATAATGAAGGAAAAAACATATATAAGTCGCACTGGACGATGAGTCGCATTTTTGGGGAAATTTATTTTACAAAATCCAAAACCAAGAGCAGACATTTTATCTTTAAAGTCAAGTTCTAATAATAATAATAAAATGTGGAACAACAGAATATCAGTACATCACGCTAACGCTAACGTAACACATTTATATTTATTCAGCTGAAGCACAGACAGAACTGAACACGTGTCTGATTAACTGTTAATATCTTACGTTAACAAACCAGATAAATAAAGCAGAAAAAACAAGCAACAAGTTTACTCTGGTAGATACTGGTGCACAAGTGAGGTCGTCAGTGTCACGATAACGAAGAAGTGAAATTATATATTTGAATAATTTCACATATAAGTCACATCTGAGTATTAGTCGCCCCCCCGGACAAACTATGAAAAAAGTGCAACTTACAGTCCGGAAAATATAGTACAAACTACAAACAAAACTACAAACAAGTACTGAGCACAACAGAACAAATTGAATTAATATGTCTTCTCTTCTTCTCTTCTTGCCTTTGTGATTACATTTTTAAATCGTAAATAGACTTATGGACACTCTATATCTGTTTACATTTTACTAATTGTCTTTTTTGTTCTTTTTTTTTTCCAGTCCCAGCCGGAAAATCTCCAGCACGGCTTTTGGAAGGTATTTTATATTTTATATTTTATATTCTGACAGTGTTTCCTCCCTGAAGTCGCTGTACCTCCAAACTCCAAACTAACAAGGTCATTTTGTACTTTGTGAGTCATTTTTAAGCTGGTCTTATTTGTGCTTTCTGTTGACACACACACATATACACACACACGCACACCCCCACACACACCCCGACACACACACACACACACACACACACAGACGATTCACGCTCTGTTATCAGCTTCAACATGGAGTTAATTAGTAACTGGATACTCGGTGAAAATAAACAGGCAGAGGGCAAGTGAACAAACCGGTCGTAGATTAAAGTGGAGAGATAATGGAAATAATCTCCCCTTTAAAGTGAAGAGTGTCTGATGTGATCAGTGCAAAATGTCCCATGTCCAGAGCGAGACACTGAGAGACGGAGTAAAAACGCCCATCAGACCTGATCTATGTGTCCAATATAAACTAAAGCCCCCGTCCCTCTCTCCTCTCCTCCTCCCTCCTCTCCTCCTCCTCTCCTCCTCCCTCCTCTCCTCCTCCCTCCTCTCATCCTCCTCTCCTCCTCCCTCCTCTCGTTCTCCCTCCTCTCCTCCTCCGTCCTCTCGTCCTCCGTCCTCTCATCCTCCCTCCTCTCCCCCTCCCTCCTCTCTTCCTCCCTCCTCTCCTCCTCCCTCCTCTCTTCCTCCCTCCTCTCCTCCTCCCTCCTCTCTTCCTCCCTCCTCTCCTCCTCCCTCCTCTCGTCCCTCCCTCCTCTCCCCCTCCCTCCTCTCTTCCTCCCTCCTCTCCCCCTCCCTCCTCTCATCCTCCCTCCTCTCCCCCTCCCTCCTCTCCCCCTCCCTCCTCTCTTCCTCCCTCCTCTCCCCCTCCCTCCTCTCTTCCTCCCTCCTCTCCTCCTCCCTCCTCCCCTCCTCTCCTCCTCCCTCCTCTCTTCCTCCCTCCTCTCCTCCTCCCTCCTCTCATCCCCCCCTCCTCTCCCTCCTCTCCTCCTCTCCTCCTCTCCCCCTCCCTCCTCTCTTCCTCCCTCCTCTCCTCCTCTCCTCCTCTCCCCCTCCCTCCTCTCCTCCTCTCCCCCTCCCTCCTCTCCTCCTCTCCCCCTCCCTCCTCTCCCCCTCCCTCCTCTCCTCCTCTCGTCCTCCCTCCTCTCGTCCTCCCTCCTCTCCTCTCGTCCCTCCCTCCTCTCCTCCTCCCTCCTCTCCCCCTCCCTCCTCTCCCCCTCCCTCCTCTCCTCCTCTCCTCCTCTCCTCCTCCCTCCTCTCCTCCTCCCTCCTCTCATCCCCCCCTCCTCTCCCTCCTCTCCTCCTCTCCTCCTCTCCCCCTCCCTCCTCTCCTCCACTGTCCTCTGTGTCTGCTTTCATTACTTCTTCTTCTTATTGTTCGTATCTGTCCTTGTGTTCTTTCCCTTTGTTTCCTGTTCTCTCTCTCTCCGGTCACATGGAACTGAGCCATGATTTTAACGGATTGGAAGTGACAGCGGGTTATTCACTTTTATCTGTATATTTGGGGTTTTTATGTGGAGCTCTTGGGTCAGGCTTAAAGGGCCCGTGTTAAACTGTTTTCTGAGCTGTTTTAATGTCGTTTCCTCGTCACAAACAGACCTGGAGTTGTGTTTTGTTTCATTTACACATGTTTAAGACACAAACTCTGCATATTTAGGCTGAGTTTTTCCTCTCAAACTCCGCTCCAGGTCTGTTTTTGACGAGGAAACAACATTATAACACGACTTAAATCTCACAGGAGTCCTTTTTTGTGTTAAGTTGTTGAACTCTTTTTCAACTTTCTCACAATCACGGCTAAAACTGAACTATTACAACTCCGATCTAAGCTTTTCCTGTGTGTTTTTCATCAGACAACTGCTCCACAACAGCAACTTGAGCAGCAGCAATGGGAGCACGGAGGATCTGTTCAGAGACAGCATCGACTCCTGTGACATCGACATTAATGAAAAGGTGTGTGTTAAATGTCTGTTATTACTTTACATTTCTAAAGATCTCTCTATAAATATATTGTAATGATGTGTTTTCTTGCGTTTAGTTCAGAGTTTACACCTTTTGTTCTCGTTGACGTGTTGTTTATGTGATTGTTTTTAATCTGTGACACTTGGTTGCTACGACGACAAGTTGACATAAAGGTTCTATCCGTTAGTTTCTGGTCTGTTTTGAAGACTGGCGCTAGTGAGTCGAGACTGCCGTTGTTTTGCGCTTATTTTGGCGTGAGTTACGGCCGTAGACTGTGTAAAGAAGTGGACTGAGTAAGTGTAACGTCACCCACAGCGTTCAGCTCCAAATGAAGCTCGTTGAGGCTAGAGCAGTTATCAATCCTGTTGCTAACGCTAGCGGGATCGACCTCGAAAGAAGAACGCTCATTGGTTATTAATGTTCATATCTTGATCTACGGAGAAAATGGCAAAATAAAAACAGCAGGATCCTGGTAATACGAAGATTTTAAGATCAAAATTTCAATGTAAAGTGAATCGGAGCCAGAATCGATGGAGCCGATTCCTACTTGGAGAGCTATGTCTATTTATCTCTTGTGATCAGCAAAGAAACAACTAGAACGCTACAGGATATTTTAAGAGGGGTTTTGGTGGCCATCTTTCACATTCCATCGTATAAAGGATCTTATTCTGTGTTTTTTAGTAAGTGAAAATAAATAAAACTTAACTATTTCTCTCCACATGCAGGTCAGCTTCCTCGAGAAGAAAGTGGCAGAGCTGGAGAGCGAGATCATTATTAACGGCGACCTCAAATCGAGGCTAAAACAGGAGAACACTCAGCTCGTGCACAGGTACCAGCAATCAGACTATTACTGTTTATATTACGCGGAAAGAAGTGCTTAATCATGAAAACCACCAGAGTGAACGAGCTGGAGGAGCAGCTGAAGGACCAAGAAACAAAAGCAGAACACAACCTGGAGCAGCAGCTGAGGCGACACCGAGAGTCTTACAGCAAAATGGAGAGGGACAAGAGCACGCAGATAGAGCTACAGAGCAACAGGTGAACATGCCCTCACGACATTTAAAGAAGACATTTTGTGTTTTTATTACACTCAAACACGCATCAATGAATCTAAAAATGACTCCAAGGCTGTGTCCGAACGTCTACACTATTTCCTACGGGGGGTGATATTTAGAGCTCACGCCATTTTTAGTGTTTGGTGAAGAAGTTGCACTCAAGATTTGATAGATAGAAGCGCTGGTTTATCTCACTGTTGATGCCTGAACTCTTAAATAACCATTACTGTGCAAAATTGCTAGCTAACTGTTAAAAGAGCGAGAATTTCCACATCTCAGAGCATTTTTTCCCATTTACATGAGATCCATCTTGACAAAAACCTGTATGATTATTATTATTCCCTAAATACTTCTGTGCCAGTCCAATCTGATCATTATTTATGACACAAATTGAGTTTTATCAGACTTTAGACTTTTTTTTTTTTAGACTTTTTTTCACCCGGAAGCCAGGGTCATGTGACCTGAAAGTAGTGCACTGTGTCCAAATCGATCTGTGAATGAGGCTCTGAAGAGTCTGTGCAGTGACTGAGGGTTTAGGGACATTCGGACACAGCCTTGATGATAAATAGTGTGTTTACTTATTGTTTGTACTTTTAAATGAAGATCGTATGAAGGCCCTTTTATAAAGACTGGTGATGTTTTCAGGGTGAGGCAGTTGGAGGAGGAAAACAGTGAAATGTCTCTAAATCTGTCCAGGCTCAAATCCCAGACTGAAAAACTGGACGAGGTTCGTTTTGTTTAAGAAGAGTCACCATTTCTGTGTTGGATATGAACATTTACATAAAATGTAACATACAGAATAATGTATAATTTATATTTGTAGGAGAAACAAAGAATGACAGACAAGTTGGAGGACACCAGTCTGCGGCTCAGAGACGAGATGGATCTGTATAAAAAAATGATGGACAAACTGCGACAGAACAGACAGCAGTTTCAGAAGGAGAAGGACGCCATGCAAGAGGTGAGTCTCAGCACATCATCCTGGAGCTGTAGAGCTGCTCTCTGGGATTACATAACACTTGTTGTTTTGTGCTTTGTCGTATGAAGCTGATCGAGGATCTTCGGCGAGAGCTGGAGCATCTGCAGCTCTTTAAACTCGAGGCGGAGCGGCCGGGCCGCGGCCGCAGCTCGTCGTCAAGTCTGTCGGACGTCAGCAGCAGGAGCAGAGAGGTGGAGCTAGAGCATGAGGTCAAGAGGCTCAAACAGGTACAGACTCAGCACTGAGCAAGAGACAAATGGAAAATGTTACACTCTAGGGTTCTATATAATAAACACAATCTATCCACCTCAAACAAACATGATGAACTTCTTCAGACTGAAACATAAACCAACAGGATGCCCTTAGAACCCATAAAACACAATCACACTACAAATGCTCTAAACTAAAGACATGTCTATTATATGTTTAGCCATTTGTGTCCCAGGACCCTGAATCACAACAACTGGTGCTTTCTGGAGCTTGGCTCCTCACCAGTCGAATGGTAAACTTTGTTTGTAACATCCCATTTAACTACTAATCTTCACAAAGTAGGATTAAAGTGCTCAAAGTCCAGGTCTGTTCATTAATGATACGTGATAGAAAAATAGAAAAAATGACCTCTTGCCAGCACTGCAGTAAAATGTTAACACACAGCTTTGATAACCTGCAGCTGAGCTGTTTTTATAACACACATAACCTCTGTCCTGTAGCTGCTGCCCACATAGAGCTGCACTGTGGCTAATCCTGTGTCACACTGTGTGTATGGACAGACTGAGGCTTCACTAGTTCACAACTACGCATCTCTTTAACTCTCACTGTGAAATTATATTTTATCAGCCAACCAACTTTTTAATTTTTTTATTTTAGGAAAACCAGAAGTTAAAAGAGCAGAATGAGGACTTAAATGGTCAGATCCTCAGTCTGAGTCTTCATGAAGCCAAGAACCTGTTTGCCACACAGACGAAGGCTCAGTCTCTGGCTGCTGAGATAGACAACGCCTCCAGGGACCAGGTACGATTTCAGAATAGAGTCATAACGCAGCTCTGCAGACTGATAATGGCTTTTGCAACAATTGTAAATGTAAAATAAAAACATACACAAGTCATTTCTCAATAAACTCTGTCTACAGCTTATGGAGGCTCTGAAAGAGCAGGAGGAGATCAACATACGACTGCGACAATACATGGACAAAATCATTCTTTCTATTTTGGACCACAATCCCTCCATCCTGGAGATAAAGCAGTGACAAAGCTCTTCCGGACAGTGATGGCTGCTCCAATGAAACGACTTGGCTGATGGAACACTTGACCAAAGCTTTGGAAGTGGAGCACAGACTGTAATGGATGAACATCTCCCCCTGCTGTTCATGGGGTAAAATGCACTTGACCTGAACAGAAATGAATCGGGGTTTTTTCTTTTTCTGAAGTACGAATCGGCAATTAATTCCAGACTGCTGCTGCTGCAAACTCGGGCCTCTAGTGGTTTGGTGATCTTCTATAGTGAAAAATATGCTACTGATTTTACAGGTCTTGGATGAAGGTCGTTACACTGCACTGACCCACAGGAAAACTGGAGCCACACACTGTTTATGTACAAAACTGGATCACACTGTTTATTACAATACTGGATCAGACTGTTTATGTACAATACTGGATCTTCAGCATAGACGTTGTGACTGGGCTTTTACGCGTCTCTCTAACAGGCATGAAGGCAGTTCCTACTGTTCCAGATCTGTAAAGTTTGTTTTAACTTTTATGTTGCTTTTTGAACGCATTGGAAAGAACACAGGAGTAAAAGGTACTGACTTTGAAGTAAGCAGGTCTGATAAGGTGAACGATAAGCGAAAGTAAAGGTGTAATTGATAAAACACGTCTTCCAGAAAAGGAGAGGTCAATGAGTTCACTGAGGATTTTGTAAGTGTTTTTTTTAAGTTGGTAACGAGGGATGTTTCATGCATGAAGCTGCAATAAGGAGTGTCTCAAATGTACAGTGTGTGTGATCATAGACTGTGTGAAGTTTATATACAGTCTATGTGTCTGATGTGCCTGACAGAGACACACCGGGACGATAGATGCACTAATGTTGCACTGATATGGACAACCTGAATGTTCACGGTGTTTTGAAGTGTGTAACGAGTGCGACTGGAAGACACTTTAACACGGTTTACTCTCTGGTTCATCTCTCATAACTTTTGGTACATATATGGACTTGTTGTTAACTGAAAGTCACTATGGGGAGGCTTATATACTTGTACATAAGTATACAAGCAATATAAGTATATAAGCAAGGATAAAAAATGAACAAATTACACAATATTTAACTGGTGTAGTTGCCAAAAAGGCTTCTTGTGGGTGAATGGACTCAACAGTAATGGCTCGCTCCGGTTCTGGAAGTAATTTTTCCGTTCATTTTTTCCGTAGACATTTCAAAAAATTCAAATATTCAAGAGTTCAAAGGCATCGCGGAGGTTAACCAGCTACACGTTTATCCATAAAGTGGTTATTTTAAGTTCAAAAAGCAAATTTAAAACACAAAATTTGGCAAAATCCTCTAATAACTCAGCGTTTAATATAAAGGTTAAGAAACAGATTTGAAAGAAAATTATTGGTCTTGTGATCATTCGTTACCGCAGAGCTTATTAACCCTGAGAAAGCTTTGAAACTTTTAAATTAAACTTACAAAAATGGAAAGTCTATGGGGAAAAATGAATGAGAAATTGTACTTTACTGGAACTGGGGGGCAGGCGGTCACAGTTGAGCTTTGTTTGACAGAATATATAATGTACTATGTTACAAAAATATGGTTTGAATATTTCAATCTGTTGCATTGTTAAAAAAGAAAAAGAAACAACAACACAAAAAAAAAAATCCAAACTTGAGTTTTGCTTCCTTGCACAAAAACCTGAATTTGCATGCATCACCTGTCTGTCTGTGCCTTTGGACGTCCTTCACATAAACAGACCCACTGTTTACATTTTTTGAAGAAGCATTTAAAGTTTGTCACATTGACTCGACTTGTAAATGTTGTAATTACTCTTAATGATGGTTTGTATAAATGTGCCACTCCACCCATTTATATGAAAACTTTTGTATGGTTTTATTATGCATACAACATGTAATTACTAAATCTAATAAAAAATGACAGTCCACGTTAATTAGTAAACCTGAATGAAGTTTCCTTATTGCGGATTTAAACATATGTCTACTTCATAATCACGTTCTTCAGTCATGTCCTCGTGCCTCAGTTTCCTCTGCTAAAATCTGTCTTTGTCACCAATAGAAGTGTGAATAAATACGTGTATAATTGCATTCTGTGGTGATACAATTAAGATTTAGTGCAGAAATTAGTGACCAGATTTTCAAAACTGGCTCGCACGCAGGTTGGGATGATTGGTATAAATAAGTGAATAAATAATAAATTAATAAAAGAATGAATGAATAAAAAAATAAATAAACAAGAAAAAAGAGCCTGTAACATTGTCCATTCTTGATTTACTTGTGGGTTAGTATACAATCTGAGGGTCTTTTTCGCCTTATGATCATTTTCAAGATCAGTTTTCTGTATTTTAGCCAAACAATGACAATATATCCCCCTCTTTACTATTGGAAGTGATCAAAATAGTGATACCTGGGACATTTCTTGTATAAAACTGGGATAAATCACTGTGTTTGGATAAATCCACTGGGACAAAGGACACAGGGCTCAAAACTGGGCCTGTCCCGGGTCAGTGGGGACAGTCTGATCGCTCTGGGACAGTCTGATCGCTCTGGGACAGCACACATCTGTCTGAGGTGATGGTGGAGTGTGCGCCTCCTGCTGTCCTGGACCACACTGCGGGGCGCGGGCACACCACACCGGGTAAGAAACCGTGTAAAAACAAACATGACGCACACAAATCATTCAACTACGATAAATGCGACAGTTTGATGCTTGAAGTTAACAAATATAACGCAAGATAAGTTACTGGATAGCTGTCAATCAAGAAATCACAGATCACAGCTGGCTAAATGGGGACCCGTTAGCTTGTTAGCTTGTTTTGCTAACTAGCCTCACACTGAACCCAGAGCAGGCTATCACTTTAGCTAGCACGTAGATAAAAATATTAAATATAAAATGAATTAAGAAAAGACTACCCGATTGTTTTTAAATATAGAATGCTTCCGTTTATGGTATAATTTGAATATTCCCTAATAGGGGACCCGTTAGCTTGTTATGCTAACTAGCCTCAAACCATCAGTTTAGCTAACAAATAGGTAAAAGCGTAAAATATTAAATTAAATAAAATGAAAAATATTAAAAATCAAATGAATTAAGGTTAAAACTACCCGATTGTTTTTAAATGCAAAATACTTCAGTTTGAGGTATAGTTTTAATATTTAATATGCCTCAAGATTAGCATTAGCGTTAGCATTGAGGCACAAACATGTCTCTTTCTAAACACAGAAGAGTCCTCCGGTGAAGTAATTATTTTATTAGTGATCTTTAAATATTTATTCATTTTAAGGTGGCTGTAAAAACCTCAGAGAGATAAATTGGACCGGAAGTGGTGCCTCTGTGAGGTTGGAGGGCGCTGGTGTGAATTTGTCATAATAGAGGTTATGCATTGAAGTAATTTTATTCAAAAATGCCCCTCAACATTCAGTTTAACGTGCAAAATGTGTTTCTTTACTTTTATTTGGCCCAATTGAGTTTCTTTGTTGTTGCTGTGACTGTGTAGAGATTAGCTAGCTTGTTAGCTAACGTTAAGAGGAGATACAGGACACTAACATCTAACCACAACAATGAATCTCTTCAACACACAGACTCATAAACACTTTATTTAAGAAGAGAAAGGTTCAGTTCATCTGTGTCTGATCCAAAGTTTGTATCAGTGATGTTTGTGAGTGTAGCCTACAGTGTCCCTGTGGTTTAGCTAACGGTTAACTGTTTTTCTACTACTGTTTACTTGATTTTCTTGTTTTAGAGTCAAACTGCTCATATGGCATAGTTGTAGACTTTTATATTTGTTATTAAACTACAGCAGCTCTTTCACATTGTAGACCTATTTGAGGTTTTACAGAAGAAAATCATTACTCTCCATTGACACTCTTTGATACTCATGCAGCAGATGTCCTCAGTATTCCCTGGGGGTGTGATGCTAACTCTAGACACTGCTCTGTCTGAAGCTTTGTTGCTCAAATCAGACTTTAATCTGAGCTTTATTTTAACACAATCAGACCATAGAAGAACTGACATAGCTGGAACTACAACAGGTGAGCTGATTTTTACTGTTAAACAAGTCTCTCACATAAAATTACACGCTAGCTAGCATTAGCCAACAGTTTTTCAGTTAGTCACTCTCATGTTTTGTTGAAAATCAAACTCCTTAACAGGGCCATGAACTTTCTTATTGTTCACAGTCTCCTGAAAATCTGTTGTTTAAATCCATTTTGTTTGTTTTTTTTTCTTGAGTTTTCAGGCAATCTTAATCTGTCTGGCTGTGTTTGCTAATGTGCGCATTGTGTCTCCATTGTAACTCCTGAACATTCCACCATAGATATACATGTAGAATACCCCCAGGGTGAGTGTTGTGACATCATCTGCATGACCTCTATACAAAAACAAAATGTCCTGAATCCTAACTGTGCAACCTGCTTTCCAGAGTGAAGATGCCTGTATCTGAATTAACCTGTAAAAGAAGACGACCACATCGCCGCAGCTACAGATTCAATGGTGCGCGCCAAGGTCAAGTCCAGGACGCAGACTCGGTCAATGGTACCACGCACTATGATAAAACCGCTTGTGTGTGTGGCCCGAGAACTATGGATCCTGCTCACACTGCTACACACAATGGTACAAAGCCAAGAAACATGAAGAATGGCTTAAGGAGCAAGAGCCGTGAGACGCCCTTTGTGTCCAGAGAGGAAAACAAGAGGACTCCTGTTTATTCTGGTGTGAAACAACCTGAATGTAATGGTAGTGTGTTAGTAAATGGATCCAGAAGTCTGAGAAGAGGGACACTTTGTACTACATCTGCCCAGGAGCCAACTACACTTTATGAATCGACAGCAACCAAGACCCAAAGAAAAAAGAAGAAGCCATGGCATAATAAAAGGTACTGTCTCTGTTATTCATTGATATCGATGAATAAAGTCGTATGAAATCATATAAATTTAACTAAACAGTAACATTTTTGCAGAAAGAATCCTGTTGCACGTGTTGAAAATAGTATACCCGAACTCATAGAAGACTGGGAAGGTGAAATCCAAGAGGTCAAAATCAGTAACTGGGAAGAGATGTGTTTTGGGACGGAACCATATGGTAAACACACACACACACACACACATCCCACAAACTTTCATGTCATTAGGACACTGCGGGTATTCCATGAAGCAGGCTTGTCAAATCCTCAGTTCCTTTCAATCAAAGTGACTAATCAGAGTTGGCGCCGAGTTGTGTAAGAAACAAGCACCTGGGCACAAACCTGGTTGACTGGGAGAGGAGGGCGGAGTTGCGTCTTTTCCTTTTATTCCTCGGATCAGAACGTAAAACTTCCATGTCTCAAATCAAACTATTGTCTGTGTGCGCTCTGGCTCCTCTCTTGTTTAGTCAGAGCAGAGCAGGCCTGAAGTAGCTTTGGTTAGACCCAGGTTTATCTCTTTCATGGAACGACTTGAGGCTTAAGCTGGAGATGGGCCTAGTTTCAGCTCAGACTTTCAGGATGAGCCTCGACTTGTTAAGCACCTTTGATGGAATACTCCCATTATCTCCAGAACATGGAAAAATCTCGGCATTGGTGTGTTTCAAGTCGGCTGGACTATTTGACAGATTTTTCAGTCACCAGGCAGATATATAAAAAACCAAAATGCTGCCGCCAGACTTGTCCCTATATCATAATGTTTCAGAATGTATTTTTTGAAGAAAAGCAACATACAATGGTACATATTAATGAACATATGAAGCACATGTAGATTTCCATGTGTTGGTTCTATTTACGATCACACAGTTTGTTTTATGGATAACAGACTCCAGCTGAAAATGAGACATTAAATCTCAAGAGGCTATAAATAAAGAGTTAACATAACACAAAACACAACCATAGTATCACTAAACACAGCACTGTGCAGGGGCAGGAGCAGGGGCAGGAGCAGGGGCAGGAGCAGGGGCAGGAGCAAGAGTAGTGCAGGAGTAGTGTGGGGGAGTAGGAGCAGTGCAGGGGCAGAAGTAGGAGTAGAACAGGAGCAGAAGTAGGAGTAGTGCAGGAGTAGTGAAGGGCAAGAGCAGGGGAGTAGGAGTAGTGCGGGGGCAGGAGCAGGGATAGGAGCAGGGGTAGCAGGAATAGCATAAGTAGTGCAGGAGCAGTGCAGGGAAGTAGGAGTAGTGCAGGGGCAGAAGTAGGAGTAGTGCGGGGGCAAGAGCAGGGGAGTAGGAGCAGTGCGGGGGCAGAAGTAGGAGTAGAGCAGAAGTAGGAGTAGTGCGGGGGCAGGAGCAGGGGCCAGAGCAGGGATAGGAGCAGGGGTAGTAGGAATAGTATAGGAGTAGTGCAGGAGCAGAAGTGGGCGTACGAGCGGGGGTGGTAGGAGCAGTGCAGGAGTAGGAGCTGGGCAGGAGCGTACTTCACTTGTGTCCATGTTTTTCAGTTCTTTTTTTCATTTTAACTCAAGCTCTGACATGAACAGACCTTGAATAATATTTCCTCTGATTATTTTTTTTCTAGGTCCAGAGGATGTGCTTCACTTCAGTCTACGTGACCTGAGCTTGGGAAAAAACAGCTCCTCTTTGTGGCAACTGATCAGCAACAAGTACCTCCCAGCCACGCACCACCGGCCGCCCATAGACTGGTTCAGGTACAAACGCTGCACTGAACCGGGCCAGTTCTCTGATGCAGAAGACTGATATCTGACTCATATCTATTTACAAATTTAGTGACCTTCTTATGGATTCTCAGTTTGGTTTCTTATCAATTGTGTAGATACTAGATTTTGCTAAAGGTCAAAGTAGTATGTTGTTATTAGATCGTTTTTATCACAGGTTTTATTATTATTTATATTTCCTGTATAAACTCGCATTATAATTCAACTCTGATTTCAGTTCTAGTTGCTTTGCTCTTTGTTACTACTGTTTAGGATTACACACTTCTTGTTAGACTAGTATTTCAGAAGTAGTTTTATCCAAGAGTTATTTTAATTTGACAATCACCGAACCACCGTCGTAAACAAAACGCTGCACTATTGTTTGAATCAAGAGCTAAAATCGTAACTTTCCTGTTTACAAACTCTTTCATTTCTGCATCTACAATAAATCAATTTTCTTCCCATCTCAAAACCGTGAAGTCGTGACGATGCCTGAGCTCATAATTGGTTGTATTTACAGCTTTCCGTCACTAGATGGCGCAGTCGGCGTAACGTTGTGATCTTTCCGTCCTGTTCACACACTTATGGGAGTTCACTGGGTTCACTACCAAGGACTTGAGAGACATACGAGTTCACTGTTTGATTGTAAATGCATTGGCTGTAGCCTGCTCTCGTCATCTGCGTTTACTACAACACTCAGGTCCGCAGTGTCCGTGAAGGCAGCGGGCTTAATACTTTGTACAGAAATGCACTTGGGTTTTGTGGTTAGACGAAGTTCTGTTGCTTATGTTCACAATATGGAGGCCCTTTGAGCTTCTTCTCCTGGCACTTTCTATTGTTTCACAGTTTTAAATGTTTTGGATAGCATTAACTTAACAGAACGCACCAGTTTTAAGTGTTCATCAGCGCTCTCGGATAAGCCTGAAGTGCGATATATTGCTGAAGTAAGTATAGACGATAAGCGATAATACTGAAACCAAACCAAAAAGTATTCTAAATGTGTAATATGGTTTAAAAAAACATGAGCTACAGTGAATGAACAGCAGAATGAAACGCTTTAGTAGTTATAATGAGACGTAGAAGTTCATAATTCAAACCTCATTGTACAGTGGACTATTCCGCATGTTCGGTTTCGTTTCATATTTTTTGATCATACCTATTTTGGTTGAGAGTTCTCGTGCTTTTTGTTCCTCCTAGTTAATTTTAATAGGTTTCGTTCTCAGTTCTGACTCTCCACTCCAAATAAGTTCCAGATATTCTTACTACGTTAGCCCTGTTTTCTCTTCCTATTTATCTGGCAACATAATGGTTTGTTAGTCTGCCACAGGAAGACCACCGGGAGGAATTGGGTTGCCTGGTTGTGGTTGGCCTCCTACAGTTAACCAAAGCCAGGAGGAGTAGATTGACGCGTTTGTCATTAAGGCCATTTTTCCTGGTAATCCCTGCTGCCTAAGCCTTCACCTCCACACTGTCGAGGACTTCTGAGAGCGATTTAACTCGGAAAAGAGCCACGGTTGTGCCGCTGTATCCTACTTCTACAAAGTTATTCTGGGGTTTAAATGTTGCCAGAAGGCATTTGGCGCAGCATTCAAAGCTCTTAATATTTCAGTGGTTCAGAATAAAGTTTTGACATGAGGAAAAAACATCTGTATAGAATTTGAAATGCCACAGAACCAACGCTTTGTCTTTGGAGGATTCGCTGTGTTCGATATAAACATCTAACTTGAGCTGCATAAAACATTTTCTATAAGCTTCAAGTTAACTCCACGAAGTATTTAAGAGGTTTATTTGCAGTTTATGTGTACTTTAAACGGCCAGTATTGCAGTTTTTCTCTGTTCTAATGTTGTTTCTTCGTCACAAACAGACCTGGAGTTGTGTTTTGTTTGATTCACTCATGTTTAACACACAAACCCTGCACATTTAGGCTGAGCTCTTCTCTCAAACTGAAAACACTCTGTTCCACCTTGTGATGTCATCGTGTGGTGATACAGGAAGTGTTTTTAAACTCCACACACCTTCACTAGAATCATTTGGATGCTTTCAGTCCTGGAAATTTCCAATCTGTGCTGAACTAAAGGTAAAAGGAGCTGTTAACTTGAAAAGTACCACTTGATGACATCACAAGGTGGAACAGAGCGTTTTGAGCTTTGGAGATGTGACAGACTAATAATAAAGTGTGACTCAAACATGTGTGAATGAAACAAAACACAACTCCAGGTCTGTTTTTGATGAGGAAACAGGAGTCAATTTACAGGACCTTTTATTTTTATTTCCACTTGTTTGATTATTTTGATGAACCTGGTCCACTTTGCCTCGTCAATAGTCCGTACAGTTTTTAGTTTTTTGTTGGTCTCAAGACAAATTGTGTTAAAGTTAGCAAATTCTTTAGGTAATATGATGTCCTCAGCGTAGAACGAAATGTCCCGTCTCCGTGGGATCCTGCAAAAGTTGTAGTTTAGAGACGTCTACAAAATGAGATGCACGTAATTCTTTTCTTAGTTCAGCAGTTCATATTTCAGTGCGCTCGTTTGTGTTAGCGATCGTACGTGTTAGCGCTCCTAGAACAGCCTAAAATGTGCACTGTGAACTGAATCTTATTTAATCACGATCCTGCCAGCAGAAGTACAGTGCGAGTGTGTGATCTATAGACTCGTTTGAATGTTCTCCGTGTTGTTCGTAAACCTGATTTGTGTTTCTCTCGACTCCGGCTTTTTCCATCCTCTTTCTTTGGGATTAGTTGTTTGGTCATTCTCTTGGCTCGCTCATGATTGATCTTGTATGGTATGTTGGCAAGTACGTGAAGATGCCTGCGGTTGGTTAACCACAACCAGAGAAAAAACATAAATTGGCTTCCTCGGTATGATTCCGGTAAATTAAGTCATTATCTTCCGGGCACTTGTGAAAATGGGTAAAAGGTGGTAATTGTGAGACCTTTGGAAAACTGTTGGTCTGAGATGTTTTCTTCTCATGAATACTTGTGTGGCTGTTGAGGAGACGTGGCTGCTCTAGTTGAAGAGGATCCAGGCCAAAGAGTGGATCAACTTGAGTTGACACTGGACCAAACAACATTGTGTCTCATGTGATGAATCTCACACGTTCTACTTGTGCAATCCTTCTAACAACTGGTGTAACAAATTACAGGCACATTTTATAGACATTTCAGATTTTTATAGACAGTCTTAAAGATGACTCCTTTTCTGTTGTTTATGACTTCAAACATGGAGAGCCATGATCAAAATTTGGAATTTTTTGGAGAACAGTAGAGTTGCCACATCTGGTGAGCAGAGGGAAGGGCGAGCGGGATTTGCTGAATCGGAGTGATTGGAAGCAGCCAGGTTTGGCTCTAGTAAACTCTTCACTCTGTGGCAAATGTTAAGTCATGGAACTGCCACAGTACCACAGTGCCTGTACTGTTGCACATTGTGCAGTGTTGAATTGGCACACACAAACCCTCTCTGTAGTGATTTACTCTGTATTGTGTACTTCCCAGTGTGTGTGCAGAGCTGCAGTACAGTGACAGGCCCAGACAGGGGCAGTATTGTCTCCTCTCTCTGACCCTCTGGCCTGTTGGGATGCTGGGCTCGTAGCTGCTCGTAGCTTGACGCGCTGCTAAACAGCAGGCTGTGATAACCTGCTCCTCTGGCTGCTCTGCCTGTCTGCCTGCTCCCTGTGCGTCCTGCCTCAGACGTCTCCTGTTTGGGAGTGTCTAACTTTGAGCTTTTCCATCTTCCTGCCACACGACTGTCTCTGGACAATCGTGTCCACTCCCATTTCTCTCCTTTCGGCCTGTCAGATTCTGCAGTAGCTGCTTAGGCGTCAGTCTTGGTGGAGCAGTCATCTTTTGTGTGTGCGCCTCTTACCTTGTCTGGCTGTCTGGCTTCGCAGCCGAGGGATGTCTGGATAGGTGCTGGATAACAAGCACCCCGCAGCCCCACCACTCAGACTCACAGCTGAGGCAGAGAGAGGGATGAGGGAGAGACAGATGCAGAGGACAGCAGATATACATAGTGAAAATATAGACTGTACACACACACACTAGGGACCAGTGTGTGGATACAGACTTCATAAGATAAAGCTATCACATCACAGCGGTTACATTGGCACCTGGATGGATCTGATTAGAAGACTGTAGAGATGGACACATAAAACGGCATGTCTCTCACACCCTCCACGCACGCTCCCACACAGCAGACCAGCTCCAGACTATAGGCTGACTGCCTCTTTGTGATGCTTCTGAATCATGATGAGGCTGTGCTGGACTCAGTTACAACTACACTCATTTGTAAAGTGCATCATTATGTACAGCAATACATTTAATCAAATCAAATTCATATACTTATTTAATGTCCTGATTCATTTCCTAGTCTTTAGGATGAACAAATACAGATATTATAGACACCACCTTTTCTTTGTTCTGTATCGATGAAATCTGTTCTAATCTGGATTATCTGGTGCTTGTCCCAGCAGCACATGGCAGGGAGGTAGATCCTCTATCAGCCTCAGTGTCTGTCTTTGATCAGTAAAGCAGCTCCAGAGTTCTCATTCTCCACATTGCTCTGTGGAGCGATAAGAGGAGTTGTTGCTGGCTCGCTTACACCTCCCACGCCCATTTTTACAATCCACAACGCACGAGCACACGGCAGACTGAGCACATACTGAACACACGGGCAAACTGAGCACATACTGAACACACGGGCAAACTGAGCACATACTGAGCACACGGGCAGACTGAGCACATACTGAGCACAGGGGCAGACTGAGCACATACTGAGCACATGGGAAAACTGAACACAGGGGCAAACTGAGCACATACTGAGCACAGGGGCAGACTGAACACACGGGCAAACTGAGCACATACTGAGCACAGGGGCAGACTGAACACAGGTTCAGACTGAGCACAGGGGTAAACTGAGCACACACTGAGCACAGGGGCAGACTGTACACAGGGCAGGCTGAGCACCATACATCACACAGGAATCTGCCCTTTTAAAGATGGATTACACGCTCTGCTCTGTATCTGCCTCCCCTTTCACACACATTTAACCCTGTATCGACTGGAGAGCCTAAAACTGTGCTGTGAGCTGTCATCCATTCACAAACCCGCTCCTCGTGCCGGTCCTCCCTCTCCTGTGTAAACCATGTGTTGTCTTTCCATGCCTTTTGTAGCTCTGGTCAGTGGAGCCCTCTTCACAGCTGTATCCACAGTCAGGCAGAGTTTCCGAGGGGGAAGGCCCATCCCACATCACATAACAGAGGAATGTGGCCGGACTGTCACAGCTGATGGACACGTCTCAGGCCTCCTCCTCTAATTTGTGCTCAGCAGGAGCTCAGCTGTTTGATTCCTTAATCCCCTCACATTGTGTAATTGACTCAAATAAAACAGTGTTACCAGCCGCTCCTCACCATAGGAGCTTTTTTCTAGAGCAGTTTGCAGTGAATGAAAAATGAGCGAATGTTTATAAAGCCAGTGTATTAAAACAGGAGGCTCACGCTCTGCTCTGAAGTATGGACACTTGTCAGACTGGGCTTCTGCCAAGCTTTAGTGAATGTTTCCTACATGAGTTAAAACAAGGCAACTTGTCATCCTTATTGTAATCACTGTCTGAAGTTCTGCCTCCATTTTATGAAGGCTGGAAACTCAGTACTTGGTTTATACACAGGGCCTATGCTATAAGACCATTTTAGTTTGTAGTAATTGGTTCTGTGCACAATAGTGTAGCTAGTTTCAATCAGAGGGACAGTCTGCTCCGACACAGGACACAGCACCAGTATATACGGGCTAAATGTCATATTTAAGTTTCATTCGTGCCCAATTGCCTCTGTGCACAATGGCAGCCGGCTAGATCCAGTCAAAGGGACAGTGTGACCATTTTGCAACCCCCAAATCATTAAAGTCCTGACAGATCAGACAGTGGACAGGGAGCTGCAGATGGATGTCACTGACAACATGTTAAACACTTTACAAATGTAAGGAAAACGTCACCAGAGGACACACAATGCTAATGCTACTTTCACAGCCTAATAAATATTTAAATAACAACACTGACAGTTGTAAGGAAATAATTTTTAGGTCTAGATTATTTCAAATTTTTGTTGTAATGGTACTTTTAATGTTTTAATAGAAGTCTGTGTAATCCCTCAGTCGTCCAGGTCTCATCCAGAGCAAAAGACGAAGTTTAAATCTGTCAGCTGGACAAATCGTTGTAGGAGTGAAGACGTTTTGCTGCTCATCCAAGCCGCTTCTTCAGTTCTGATCAGATTACTGGTGGACACTGCCTTAAATCTATCTGAAGGGAGCGGCTAACAGTTTCAGTGTAGTTAGCTCCTCCATTCAGACAGATATAAGACAGTGTTGACAGATTTAAACTTCGTCTTTTCCGTTTTAATAGAAGTGAGTGTTAGTGTTGGCATTAGCATTAACACGCAAAGACGTACCTTTCACATTTGGAAAGTGTTTAACGTGTTGTCAGTGACGTCCACCTGCAGCTCCCTGTCCACTGCCTGGTCTGTCAGGACTAGAGTGACCAGATTTGCAAAATTAAAAACTGGGTCACACGCGGGTTGGGATGGTTGGTATGAATAAAACAGCCAAAAGGGCGTGTGCTATTGTCTATTCTCGACTCACTTGTGTGAATCATAATCTGAGGGACTTCTGTCTGTGTATTTTTTACCTTACGCTCATTTTCAAACACATTTTTCTGTATTTTTGCTAAACAAATGACAATATATTCCCCTTTTTTGCTGTTGGTGGGGATCAGATTGGTCAAAAAAAAGGACATGAATAGGGACAGGGAATAGGGAAACTGAGGGGGACACAGGGCTCAAAACTGGGACTGTCCTGGGTCAATGGGGACGTCTCTTCACCCCGCTCAGGACTTTAGTGGTTTTAGCTCGACTCTGCAAAAACCTCATAGACATTACGCTGGAGATGGTCGGCCGGCTGTCCCGCTAATTGGAGCTAGCCGGCTATCGTTGTCCACAGAGCTAATTGGGCGTCAATGAACCTTTAAACTTTGACATTTTTCCAGAGTTAAAGCAGTCTAAGCCCAAACACACTGCTGCAGATGAATGTACGTCAATGCCACTGAAATCACTGCTTGACTGACCATCCATACTTGTGAATGTTCTGGTCAAATGGTCATGTTTGCGTTTTTCAGACCACGACATAGGTGCACTGTTGTTGTGTCCACCCACCTTGCCAATATGTGCGTGTGGTGTTAAGCGAATACAAACAAATTATTATTATTCTTGCCCCGTGACCACTTAGACGCATTCCGCCTCGATCTCCCTCAAGAAACCTTCATAAAACCACGCACTGTTGCTATGGCGCTGCCCACTCGTCGCATAAAAGTGAGCATCTGGTGGAGCGGCGCCTTTGAGCCGACGGCGCTGCGGCCTGGCACGGGGACTGCAGCGGGGTGGCGCGCACAAACACGGACGGGCACGGCTGTATCCGGGACAAGCAAGGTCGCCTCAGGTTGATTGAGCGCTCATAGGTGTGGGTGACCTCCTTCGCTTCCCCTCTGTGACGGAAGACAGGAGAACAAGAGCAGAGAGGGGAGCAGCGCGCCTCCTGTCCCACTTTCTGTGTCGGGTCTGCTCCTGCGGTCACACTGTCACACTCCCATTATTTTGGATCTTGACTGTACACTGTTTTATTAGGGCAGGCGCTCGATCGTCCCCGTTTTACTTAAGCTGCAGGCGCCACAGTAGGAACTTTTTTGAAGCGAGCCCCCGTTTTGCCCCTTTGAACTGGACGTTACTTCCTCCAAACATCCAAAAGCAAAACAGTATCATAACAAGCCAAACTGCTCTTTCTGTGTGAGTTTACTTTTTATTCGTCACATTTTTATGACTGTGGTTTTAAAATTCCACTTAGTTAAATATTTAAAGGTGGCTGACAATACAGATGATTATTTTAAAGTCAATCAGATGAGCCCAGTTCCACTTCAGGCCTGTGGGAGACTTTGTGCTTCCTCTGACAAATTACAGGAACTCTTAGAACTGTGTGAAAAGCCCTATTGTGAGACATTTTAGCAGTGATGGAATGTAATGAAGTAGAAGTATATGTTTTAGGTATCTGTACTTTATGTAAGTAGATTTTGAAGTGGATATTTTTTACTTTTGAGAGCAGTATCTGTACTTTCTACTCCACTACATTTTTTTAACTGGACTGCAAAATAAAAGTTTTGTTTTTTTTATGATTGTTTGCACCTGTAGAAAAGGCTGAGGGTTTATTTTTAACACGTTCATAATTTGCGCAAACACAAATATACAAATTTAAAACATCTGAAGCCCTATAAGACCTCAAAACCTGCCCGAAATACTTTTACCTTTACTCTTTACAACTTAGATGTACCATATTACACAAAGGTGACACTTGTAGCTTTAATCCATATTCTAATGCTGTTTCCTCCTCAAAAACACACCTGGACTTGTGTTTTGTTTCATTCACACACATTTGAGTCACACTTTATTATTAGTCTGTTACATCTCCAAAGCTCAAAATGCTCTGTTCCACCTTGTGATGTCATCAAGTGGTAGTTTGTCAAGTTAACAGCTCCTTTTACCTTTAGTTCAGTAGAAATTGGCAATTCCAGGGCTGAAATGATCCAAATGATTCTAGTGAAGGTGTGTGGAGTTTAAAAACACAGTGGAGCACTTCCTGTATCACCACATGATGACATCACAAGGTGGAACAGAGTATTTTCAGTTTGAGAGAAGAACTGTTTTGTGTGTTAAACATGTGTGAATGAAACAAAACACAACTCCAGGTCTGTTTGTCATGAGGAAACAACATTAAAACAGCTCAGAAAATACTTGTGTACATTTTTAAACTGGTTCTTTAATACTTTTACTTAATAGTATTAGTATTTTTTGCCCTTTTATCTGTACTTTTACTGAACAAAATTGAATACTTCTTCCACCACTGCATTTTAGGTTCTTAAGCTCAAAAACACAAGTGGATTCTTCTGGTCGTAATGAGATAATGAGGAGTTAATGGCAAGTGGCACATGCTTGAAATCCAGACCCTGCCCTGATCCCACCTGGGTGTGAGTGCACTTTGTTCTTTAGCACACTCTCTACATATGAAGTGTATTTTCCTCCACATATTCTGTTGCCTGTGACGGCGGGGAGGTTTTTGAGCTTTAAGCATGTGCAGTTTTACAGGGAGCTCGCGCGTAGCCGTAGTAGCGTCCACCATTGATCACACTTAATCAGAGCGACACACAAGCAGCAGGTTGGTGAGTCAGCAAGAAGGCACGCCCATCTGTGTCAGGGGGCTGCCACTGAAATGTAGCACACATGCTTCAAACCAAATGTGAGGAGGGGGAGGGGAGTTGATCCGGAGGGCACAGAGCGAGGAGGGTGAGGAGAGTTGAATCGGAGGGAGCAGAGCGAGGAGGGTGAGGGAAGTTTCTCTAGAGGAGGTAGAGTGAGGAGGGCGAGGGGAGTTGATTCGATTCGGTATGCACGGAGGGTGGAGGGTGAGTGGAGTTGATTTGGAGTGGACAGTGAGGAGGGCGAGGGGAGTTGATTCGATTCGGTATGCGCGGAGGGTGAGTGGAGTTGATTTGGAGTGGACAGAGTAAGGAGGGTGAGTGGAGTTGACTCGGAGTGCAGAGGGTGAGTGGAGTGAGTGGAGCTGATTCGGAGTTGATTCGGAGTGCACATGGTGAGGAGGGTGAGTGGAGTTGCTCTGGAGGGCACAGAGTGAGGAGGGTGAGTGGAGTTGATCTGGAGGGCACAGAGTGAGGAAGGTGAGGAGGGTGAGTGGAGTTGATCTGGAGGGCACAGAGTGAGGAGGGTGAGTGGAATTGCTCTGGAGTGCACAGCATGAGGAGGGTGAGGAGTTGTTCTGGAGGGCACAGAGTGAGGAGGGTGAGGAGGGTGAGTGGAGTTGCTCTGGAGGGCACAGAGTGAGGAGGGTGAGTGGAGTTGATCTGGAGGGCACAGAGTGAGGAGGGTGAGTGGAATTGCTCTGGAGTGCACAGCATGAGGAGGGTGAGGAGTTGTTCTGGAGGGCACAGAGTGAGGAGGGTGAGGAGGGTGAGTGGAGTTGCTCTGGAGGGCACAGAGTGAGGAGGGTGAGTGGAGTTGATCTGGAGGGCACAGAGTGAGGAGGGTGAGTGGAATTGCTCTGGAGTGCACAGCATGAGGAGGGTGAGGAGTTGTTCTGGAGGGCACAGAGTGAGGAGGGTGAGTGGAGTTGCTCAGGAGGGCACAGAGTGAGGAGGGTGAGTGGAGTTGCTCTGGAGGGCACAGAGTGAGGAGGGTGAGGAGGGTGAGTGGAGTTGATCTGGAGGGCACAGAGTGAACATTTCACTGCTGCTCCACTTTGGTTTTGTATTGAGATTTTCAGACTTTTTCATTTGTCCTTGGCCATTCCCCTGTCTGCCATCCAACCAATCCATCTCTCCCCCGTCTGCTGCGCTGCTACCACCAGGCTTCTGAAAGGCTTTTTCCACTCCCACACTTGCGCTCCTCGCTGGCCCCGTTCCCTGTGTGCAGAATGTTTTGTTGTTTTATCGTATCATGCACAACCTCGAAGAGCAATTGAGTTGCAAATTGCTGCGTGTGTGTGTGCCAGACTCTCGTTCCTCTGGGACTCTGGAACATTTCTTGCTCCTTCTCCCCTTTCGCACATTCGCTCACACCTACCTTCTGCCTGGGTTTTAAGTGCTACGATACGGCAACAACTGTGAAACCAATGTTTCATTTAATACTGTTCATAGCTCCAAGACACTTAATATTTACTATGGAAATTAATTTCTCAGTAGTAAAATGTAACTGCCCTGTTTTAGATTCAGTTTCAGTGTCAGTTCCTCATCCTCGTAGGTAATCAGGATTTAGTTTTATTTTATGACGTGCTTCTGTCTTCAGTCTGCACTCTGCATTATTTATGAGTTTATAAAGTGTTTCATGCCTGTTGTTTTTTTATGCAAACGCCAAGTATTTTTTGTTATGGATGGCTTGTAATCTGGAAATTGTAGAACTGTGTTAATTGATTCAAGAACACTTTAATTTAATGCTGATTAGCTAGGTAATTAGACTTTTAATTAGACTTTAATGCGATTGCTCTCAACTGGCCTGATTGTAGCACTGATGTTGTGTTATCACAGTTTTCTCGTAACAATGTGAGGAGTTTTGTTCATACTATTCCGTGAAGTAAGAAAGTGCATATGTAGCTTCCATTAGCAGGTTGGCTCTCCTCCATCCCGCGATGTCTAAAAGGCTAAATAAATGAGGTTACCCAATACATGAGATGATTTAGCTTGTATTGGCCACAAAATTCTCTCTAGATACTGTTCACATTCTCGATGAGCAGTATCTAGATGAGGCAGATGGCTGGACGTGAGACTTGAAGCTTCAGGCTCTTTTCACGACCCACTGTGACATAATTTCCACATTTAGCTTAACTAGCCTTGGTGCTCGTCCAGAATCTATCTTTCCGGATGTTTCTAACAGGTGCCCCTCAGATTGACCTGTATCTGTGTCAGCTGAGCCATGCGGCCGGGCGCAGTGTGTCCCATAGGTGTGTGTGTGCGTTGGCATGTGGAGCTGCATCCTCCAGGGGGGTCAATAGGGCCACTCGCTGTAAGCAGATCTTCGTGGGCATCAGCAAATCCCCCCGACCAGAGCATGTGGTCCTCTATCATTTTCTCTTCCACACACAAGTGCTAACTCGGCCTCAGCTAGCACATAATCACTCCTGATTTATGCAGTAAGGCAAGACTTCACCTGTGAAGTATCTGCTTTGATTTTTGTGAAATCTTTTGGCAAGATGGCACCAGAAGTTGAAAACAGATTTTGTGTTGTGTAGATGTTTTTAAATCAATATTCAGTAAACTAACCTCAAATAAACTTCAAGATTAAACAAAGATGCATTTATAATGACATTAAATTTGCATTCATAATCACATTAAAATAGCATTTGAGCATTAGATAAATAGAACTTATTCATAGAGTCAGAAATGCCATGTTAAACATGTGCTTTCTCACTTTAAAACACTAGCTCCTTCACTTTTGCCAGGTATATCTCTTCAGACTCCGTGTGACCCACAGTTTTCTCTGCCCCTCTCCTCAGACCAGGGCCCCTTGCTCTCCTGCTTTAATGTTTCCAGGAAGCGGGTCAAACCAGTGTTGAGTTTCCCCTCCCTCTCGTCTTCTGCCCATGCTCCCAGGTGGAGAAAATAGACTGGGCTGTCACCCCTGTCCAAATGTGTCCCCATGATGAGAGTGCAAAACAAACACTGGAGCTGCCTGACAGGTCTGGGGGGAGGGAGGTAGAGAGGGGGGGCATGAGCAGCCATTTTGAACCAGGCCCAAATGCCAAATGATAGATTGCACCTTCAGCTCATTATACCCACTGTCTGCTACCCAAACTTTGCCTGTTACACCGCTGCATGTAAATTCTTCTGCAGACGCCGATAAAAACCCATCAAAAATCAACTGGAGGTTAGTCTTTGGAGGTAACCCTTGGTAAAGTGGTGAACCGTATCAGTTTATATGACTTAATGAGTAATTGGTCATCATACAGCTGAAGATTCATTATTTATTTTTAGTAGCGTGAATAAACAGCGTTGTGACACGACTGACAGATTTAAGTTTAAACCATAGACCGTATAAAGCAGTCGACTAAGTGAATGTGACGTTACCCACAGCTAGCTACGTCCATTTATATATATAGTCTATTGTGTAAACTACTGTACCGACGCTGTTCTTTCTATTTGACTAATTATGGTGTAAGGCCCATAGATATAATCCCCTTTGAATTTAGAATGTGCAAATGCTTCGCAGATGGCCCTATATGCAAAATAGTTCTTCCCATTTTTAAAGCTCACACTGAATTATATTGTCAGAGCGCCAGGGAAAGAGAACGGCAGATTTTTCTAAAGTCCTCCCAAACTTCTCACACAACAGCTCTGTCCTTTGGCGGCTCTGTTGTCTGTTGTAAGCGTTGTTTTGGCTCATCATGTGCGTTTTGTGTGATCGTCGTTTGGTGAGTGTCAGGACGACTTTCTGTGCCAGCGGACAACAACAATAGAACAGTTTTTGTCTTCTGCTTGGGTCTATGTGTTTGCCTGTTTGCTCTATGTGCTAGCCTCTGTGTGCTAGCCTTTTTGTTCTATGTGCTAGCCTTTTTGTTCTATGTGCTAGCATTTTTATTCTATGTGCTAGCCTTTTTGTTCTATGTGTTTGCCTTTTTGTTCTATGTGTTTGCCTTTTTGTTCTATGTGTTTGCCTTTTTGTTCTATGTGTTTGCCTTTTTGTTCTATGTGCTATCCTTTTTGTTCTATGTGTTTGCCTTTTTGTTCTGTGTGCTAGCCTTTTTTTTCTATGTGCTAGCCTTTTTTTTCTATGTGCTAGCCTCTGTGTGCTAGCCTTTTTATTCTATGTGCTAGCCTTTTTGTTCTATGTGTTTGCCTTTTTGTTCTATGTGCTATCCTTTTTGTTCTATGTGTTTGCCTTTTTGTTCTGTGTGCTAGCCTTTTTTTTCTATGTGTTTGCCTTTTTTTCTATGTGTTTGCCTTTTTATTCTATGTGTTTGCCTTTTTGCCTGTGAGAGGAGTTTGAGTCAGACTTCTCCGATTGCGGTGCTGCTGCTCTAACTCTTCACTTCTCGCTGTCCCTCTTTCTTTCCCTACTCATTCTCTCTTTTCTCTCTTTTTCCTCCTCTCCTCCCTCCCCACTTCTTTCTTCTTTCTGTTCTCCCTCCTCTCTCAACAATTAGAGAACTCCACCTGTGTTTCCTCTATCCTTTATTTGTCCCTCCCCCTGCTCTCCTTCCACTCTTTCTCTCCTCTCCTCCTCCCTCCCCTCTTTGCTCTCCTTCCTCTTTCTCTCCTCTCCTCCTCCCTCCCCTCTTTGCTCTCCTCCCTCCATTTCTCTCCTCTCCTCCTCCCTCCCCTCTCTTCCCTTCCTCCTCTTTAAGCAGTTGAGGAACTCCAGCTGAACCTCCTTTACTCCTCCACTTTTCTCTCTCTCTGCCTTCCACTCTCTCCTCTTTCCTCCCTCCTCTCTCCTCACCTCCCTTCTCCCCTCCCTCCTGTCGCTCCGCCCTCCCTCCTCTCCCCCTGCTCCTCTCCCCTCCCTCCTTTCCTCCCCTCTCCCTTCCTGTCCTCTCCTTTCCCCTCTCCCCTCCCTTCTCCCCTCTCTTCTCCCTCCCTCTGCTCCCTTCCTCCCTCTTCCCTTCTCCCTCCTCCCATCCCTCCTCCCCTCCCTCCTCCCCTCCCTCCTCCTCCTCTCCCTCCCGTCCCTTCCCCTCCCTCCTTAATACTTCCTCCTCCTCTCCCATCCCTCCTCTCCTCCCTCTGTTCCCCTCCCTCCCGTACCTCCTCCTCTCCCTCTGTTCCCCTCCCTCCTCTCTACTTCCTCCTCCCCTCCCTTCCTTCTCCCCTCCTCTCCTCCCTTCATCCCCTCCCTCCCGTCCCTCCTCCTGTCCCTCCGCTCCCCTCCCTCCTCTCTACTTCCTCCTCCCCTCCCTCTGTTCCTCTCCCTCTGTTCCCCTCCCTCCCGTACCTCCTCCTCTCCCTCCGTTCCCCTCCCTCCCGTACCTCCTCCTCTCCCTCTGTTCCCCTCCCTCCTCTCTACTTCCTCCTCCCCTCCCCTCCCTTCTCCCCTCCTCTCCTCCCTCTCTTCCCCTCCCTCCCGTACCGCCTCCTCTCCCTCCGCTCCCCTCCCTCCTCCCCTCCTCTCCTCTCTCTCTTCCCCTCCCTCCAGTACCTCCTCCTCTCCCTCCGCTCCCCTCCCTCCTCTCTACTTCCTCCTCCCCTCCCTCTGTTCCCCTCCCTCCTCTCTACTTCCTCCTCCCCTCCTCCTCCTCTCTCCTCCTCGTGATGACTCAGAGAAATGTGCTTGGCTCGGGCTCGTCCTGCCAAAGTGCAGATCTCAGTCGACAGGAGATTCCAGTAGAATCATTTGGCACATTTTGAGTTTTAAGCTTTTTCAGATGTAAACAGTTCAGTGGTGTTGAATAAAATGCTCAGTGGATCTATATGTTCAATATATGTTCAGTTTGACGACAGTTTGAAGTGGAAGTGTGTGGAGGGAGCGTGTTGCCAAAACACTACTGTTAGCACACTAAATCTCATTCATCAAACGCCTAAGAAGTTAATTTAAGGGTATTAGACTCAAGAGTTTGGAGTATTTACCAAACATTTGAAAGTTTGAAGTCTGTGAAGCTCTACTCAAAGATCTTAAAATGTATAAATGAGACGGGGAAATAAATATGTCTATTCAATATCATTTTTTGTAAGTATTGCCAAGCAGGAGTGTAGCACCAAATTCTGGGGCCTGGGTGCAAATCATCATGGGGGGCCCCACACTACAGACTGTGTGAGGGGCCCCTCCCTGCACTGGACCTTAGGTAAACAGAACCATTTATCCCTCCCAGTTCGACACCCCTGTTGCCGAGAAATCCACATTACATTTATGATTTACTCACTTTTTCATCTCAAAAAGTAAAGTTTTATAATGCAGTGGGCAGCGTAGTAAAACTTTGACCATTTACTATTTACCCGTTTTTTTAAATTCTATAAGTCGCACATTTTTTCATAGTTTGGCCAGGGGGCAACTTATACTGAAATATGTTTTTTTTCTTCATTATTATGCATTTTTTGGCTGGTGCGACTTATACCCCAGTGCGACTTACACTCCAGAAAATACAGATAAAATATTTGTCCTTGTCGTAGTTTGCGTGAGTACCTAAGAATGTATTTTTTACTCGAGGAAACGAACCCCGACGGTTGAGAAGACACCAGATTTGTTTTGCCGTTTCGCTGCACTAAGTCTGAAATATTGGCTCCATTAAAGCTGCTTTAGACACACTGCGTTGGGGTCCCACAGGGCTCGTTTGCTGGCCCGTTACATTTCTGCTTTGGGATAAACACACGCTTTGTTCCGATCTCGAGTATCATGTTCCAGATCACACTGTAACCACACTGATCATAACGCTTTGACTATCAGACCCGCCAGTGGACAAACGCCAGCAGACTGGGGCCGGTCATGCTTCAGAATGAGAAGTACACAGCCTTAAAGGAGATAAGGGTTTGAGGAAATGATGACCGAGCGCCAACCCTTATCTATTTATGGGGATGTTTATATTTTACGGACAAGTTGAAGTGTTTGTGATGGAACGGAGAGAAGTAAAAGTAGTAAAGTACTGTTCTTAAGTCAGGATTGTGGGTATCTGTGTGTTACTTAAGTAGATTTTACAGTAGATACTTTTTACTTTACTACATTTGAGAGCAATTATCTAACTTTTCGGTCCTCGAGTAGAAAGTACAAAGTATTTTTTATGATTGTTTGAGACCTGCTTAAAAGGCTGAGTGGTTATTTAATTTTTATAAAAGAAAAAAAGGTTGATTCAGTTTCCATTTAACAAAATTTAGCACAAATCTGTATCAAAATCACTACGTTTGAAGCTTCATTAAACATCAAAATCTGCGTGAAATACTTTTACTTTTTACTCTTTAAAGGTCCCATATTACACAAAAGTGATTCTTTGTAGCTTTAAGTCATGTTCTAATGCTGTTACCTCATCAAAAACAGACCTGGACTTGTGTTTTGTTTCATTCACACATGTTTGAGTCACACTTTATTATTAGTCTGTCACATCTCCAAAGCTCAAAACACTCTGTTCCACCTCGTGATGTCATGAAGTGGTAGTTTTCAAGTTAACAGCTCCTTTTACTTCAGTAGAGATCGGCAATTCCAGGTCTGAAATGATCCAAATGATTCGAGTGAAGGTGTGTGGAGTTTAAAAACACAGTGAAGCACTTCCTGTATCACCACACGATGACATCACAACGTGGAACAGTTCTTTTCAGTTTGAGAGAAGAACTGTTTTGTGTGTTAAACATGTGTGAATGAAACAAAACACAACTCCAGGTCTGTTTGTGATGAGGAAACAACATTATAACAGCTCAGAAAATGGCGTAATATGAGCTTTTTAAGTACATTTTTTAATCTTTTACTTGAGTATTTTTTTTGGCTCCAGTATCTGTACTTTTACTTAAGTAACAAAATTGAGTACTTCTTCCACCGCTGTGTGAAAAATAACTTGTGACACAGCGTACATATCAGGTTCTCCGTCTCCAGTGCTGTTTTATATTTCCAGTGCTGTGTTTTGACGTCGGGCTGTAAAACTGACATATATTGAACACAATTGCTCGTAACACTATGGAGCCGCGCCGCTACTTCATGTGACGGATGCTTTGCCATATGAGTCGCTGCTGACTGGTTCACATGACCTTAACAATGAATAATTGTCTGATTAAAAAAGGGGAATTTTACAGTAACGGTGTAAAAATACCCAAAAAAGTGAAGTACATTTGTAAAAGAAAACACTGTTGGATATGTATCGTATAAGCAGTGATGGATTGACAGACGAACACACCGGGATTATAAACTGTGTAAAGACGTGGACTGAGTGTGACGTCACCCACGGCGTTCAGCTCCAGTCGAATGAAACTCATCGAGGCGAGCAGTAGGCGTGGGACGATGTTGACATTATTGCATAGATAATTGCGATTAACGATTATATCACGATAACAATTAAAGTTGCTAACAGTTTAAAAAATGTTATGGATATGATTATAATTTTCATGTTAGGAAGACTTACTTAGTACTTGAAACGTGAAAACAGCTACGATCTATCAGGGAACGTTGTGATTAAACAGGGCCCTCCACAGAAATTTAGGGGCCCTGGGACAAGAAGCCTCACAATTCTGGGCCCCTAAAACCCTGAGGCCTGGGACAACAGATCATTTTGTCCCCCCCCCGTTGTTGGCGATTACCACAATTATATAAAATGTCCCACGAATGATTATTGTGTTACATTTTTGTCACGATAAACAATATTATTATTTATCATCTTACCCTTAGCCAGCAGTTATAGAGGTGAATTTGGAGCCGAGTTTCATATTTGGAATTCCAACTGCGAGTATCATAGCAACCAAGAGCCAATCAGGACAAAGGCTGTTGAAGGTAACGCCCCTTCTCACCCGCAACCCTGGTTTAGCATTGAGCGGGCGCTTAGCAACGCTGTCAGTCAAACCTGTTGCTAACGCTAGCGCTAGTCGTTAATGTTCATGTCTTGATTTACAGACACAATAGTGAAATAAAAAGGATCATGTAGAGGGTTAATACGAACATTTAAGAACAAAATGATGACAGCAGCAGTTACAGAGAGAGGGCGCTGTTTTTCAACGTAAAGAGAATTGCAGCAGGAAGCGCGCACATGCTCACTTCCTACTTGGAACGTGGCGGCTAACAGGATAGCTACATCCACGTATATATGCAGTCTATGAGAAAACGTTTCAAACCAATACCACAGGTTTAGATAAGGTTTGGTTGGATAAAGACTCAACAATGGAACGTAATGGCGTCTTGTATGGAGCTTTGTGAGTAATTTAGTGATCACAGTGCATTCAGTTAGCTTTCATTTTCTCCTGAGACGCGTCTAAATATATATGTGCACACAAACTGCTCGGGCTTTTGTCCATGTTGGTAGAAATCCCTGTGCGACAGAGCATAAACTCCAGTGTTTACATATGTGTGCGGTGTGTTGTTTGTGCGTGTGGGCAGGTATTTAGAGCGTTGTGGGGACTCGTGTGAGCTTTAAGTCGTGTTCTTATGCTGTTACCTCCTCAAAAAGACACCTGGAGTTGTGTTTTGTTTGAGTGACACTTTATTATTAGTCTGTACATCTCCAAAGCTCAAAATGCTGTGTTGTACCTTGTGATGTCACGAAGTGGTAGTTTTCAAGCTAGCAGCTACGTTTTACCTTTTGTTTAGCAGAGATTGGCAATTCCAGGTGTGAAATGATCCAAATTATACTAGTGAAGGTGTGTGGAGTTGTTTTACCACATGATGACATCACAAGGTGGAACAATGTTTTCAGTTTGAGAGAAAAACTCAGCATAAATCTGCAGGTTTTGTGTGTTAAACATGTGTGAATGAAACAAAACCCAACTCCAGGTCTGTTTGTGATGAGAATAGTGCAACATAAAACCTTTTAAAGTTCAGATATAGTTAAATAAGTATAAGTTAGCGTTTAGGTTAAGGTGTGGCAAGGAGTATTTATGTTTAAGATTATAATCAGTCTCCTGGAAATGAGTGCAAGTCTATGTAATGTACGCAACAAGCATGGAAGCCCAACGTGTGTGTGTATGCGTGTGTGCATCCGTGTGCGTGTGTGTGTGTGCGCGTGTGTGTGTGTGTGTGTGCGTGTGTGTGTGGGAGTATGAATGCATTAGACAGAAGCGGAGCCACTGCTTATTTGAAGCCTGCCACTGAGACTAGCATCAAACGCCATGTGCTCTCTGCGCCCTTCAGTCTGTAGCGCACACATCTCGGAGACGTCGCACGGCTCTTCCCATCGTAGACACAAACGTCGTATAACAGTGAGGAGGAGGAGGCTCACGGGCGTTTTGGGTGAACACGAGCAAAACGGGGTCCTCTGTCCCTTACGTTTGTTTTGTGTGTATGTTTTAGAAACAATAACCACGAGAAAAACGTTTAAAGGTCCCATGTTACACAAAATTGACTCATGTGAGATTATAGTCCATTTATAATGCTGTTACCTCCTCAAAAACAGACCTGGAGTTTCATTTACGCATGTTTGAATAACCCTTTATTATCACTCTGTCTACGTCTCCAAAGCTCAAAATGCTCTGTTCCACCTTGTGATGTCATGAAGTGGTAGTTTCCTGGTTAACAGCTACATTTGACCTTAAATTCAGTAGAGATTGACAAATTCTAGGTCTGAAATGATCCAAATCATTTCAGTGAAGGTGTATGGAGTTTAAAAACACAGTAGAGCACTTCCTGTATTACCACACGATGACATCACAAGGTGGAACAGAGTGTTTTCTGTTGGAGGGAAGAACTCTCCAACAGCTTTTGTGTGTTAAACATGTGTGAATGAAACAAAACACAACTCCAGGTCTGTTTGTGATGAGAAAACAACATTAAACTGATCAGAAAACGACTTAACATGAGCCTTTTAATTCTCATTTTAATTTGGAGTTTTAAGAGAGAGCAAGTAATATAAGCAATTAAAATATTCTTAGAAACGATGCACGGCCTGAATATGTGATTAAAATGCTCCTCCTCCTCGTGATTCTCCTTAAGAGGCCTGTACTTGTTTTAGTTCATGAAAACACACTTTGCTCCTGCGATGCACTGGCTCCTATTTATAGAAGAAAACTGTATGCTATTCCCCATGCGTGTTATTAGTCATTTTATCATGTGAGAACCATTTGGACTAATTGTGGGATGAGAACCATGTGGAAGTAACTGCGTCAGACTATCTCAAACAGTTGTTTCGCAGGAGTGTTCCCCTGGGGGTGTGATGCTAACTGTAGGCTCTGCTCTGTCTGAGGCGTTGTTGGAGTTTAATCTGAGGTTTGTTTTATCACAGTCTGACCAGAAACAACTGACTCAGCTGAAACTACAACAGGTGAAACTAGTCCCTCTCAAATAGCATTACAGTCACAAGCTAGCTAGCATTAGCCAACAGTCTTTCAGTTAGACACTCTCACTATTCTGCCTCCACTAGTGTTTGGGAACTAGCTTTACAGATAGTCAACAGTTTCTCCAATAAACGTCCAGGAAACCTCTGGCTGTTTTGGACATTTAATGAAGAGTAGATTGAATAACTGTATCATACAAAGAACATATATGCACATTACAATCATGCTTTTATATTCCTATTGACAAATATTATACAGAGCTACATAAAACAACATATAGTATCTTATTATAATATAACATATGCATAACATTAGCTTAAAGGTAGCTACAACTAATGAAAATGTGCGTAAAACTGTTGATTAGTATCATGCTAAAATCAATGGAAAATCCCATAGACATGCTAGTGCTACTAGCATCTTCTGTTTAAGCGTGAATATACACTGTACATCAACTTAAAGTGTCTCAAATGAGTTTATAGAGTGAGCTAACATACATATATTACAGTACTTACAGACAGATATTTGCATGGGGCCAAATGACAGTTTACAGGATTTAAACAGTGAAAAATTACTGATCTGTTGAAAGTCTGCAACAATATGGCAACTAAGACAAAACACAAACTCAAAACAGAAATATCTTTCACTGGGGAAGAACACTCAATTTTTATTGAAAATCAAACCACGAAAAAAACCAGAACCACGGACACTCTCGAAAATGTGCTGTTTAAATCCATTTTGTATTTTTTTCTTTTTCACAGTCGCAAACTAGCTAGCATTAGCCAGCAGCATTTCAGTTAGCCACATTAATCGTTTTTATTGAAAATCAAATCATTAACCAAACCATAAACGCTCCTGAAAATGTAAAATCCATTTCGTATTTTTTCTTGAGTTTTCAGACAATCTTAAACATCTTTTTTTTTTTTTTTGGCAGTGTTTGCTCATGTGTGCATTGTGTCTCCATGGTAACTGATGAACATTCCGCCATGCACACACACGTAGAACCCCCCCAGCGTGAGGTCCCTGCAAAGTATCAGTACTGTTGCAATTAAGTGGGTGGAGATAACAGTTGAACAATGAGCGAGAAACGTGATTCAGTTTAAAGTTTCAAGTACAGGCCCTAATGTGTAATAATAATATGGAAAAATGGAAAATATATCAAACTGTTTTTGATTTGAATTCTGATACCTTTATAATACCACTATTTTCTTTTATATAATCTTTGTTTCAGCTTCAAGTGCAGTGATTTAAGCCTCATGTAGGTGTGTGTGTGTGTGTGTGTGTGTGTGTGACTGTGTCTGTGTGTATGTGCCTTGGTGACCTACATTAACAGATGCCACACAAGAAAGGACTGTCTTTGGTTAAAATGTGTCAGGGAAATTCCTTGGTGACTCACTCTCTGGCTCGCTCTCGGCTCGTTCTAGATCAGGGTTTGGTGGTAGTTTTGGTAACGTCCACCGGCTCATGTGCCTGTACAGGAAGAATATCACGGGCAAGGAGAGACAAGTTTTTTTCATTTGACTCCATATACTATTTGGGAAGCCGGGTCTGTGTGAAACTGAGTCATAGCCTTTTCATATAACTTAATATAGTAACCACACCCTCCACTAGCGATGGTGCACATTTCAACCAGCGCTGTAGGTTTGCTCCATCGCCTGCGGCCTTTTTACTACAATTGGGTCAAAGCCCATTTGAGAATTAAGAAATGATAAGAATTCCAATTTCCAACAAAATGTCTTTGTTTTCAAACTGCAGCGTTTGAGCCAAGACGGAGCGATAGAAAGTGTTGTATCTGTGCAGGGTTATGGCAAAACTCAGTCGACCCCTAGATGTGTCATTTTCATGCTAAAAAATAGGAATTGCATCATTCATCGGAGTACAGTATTCAAGTGATGCAACTGGAGCTGCAGATAAGCACACATGCTACGAGAAGATGTCTGGGTGAAAAACAGGATTTTTTACATAGACAGAACGATGGACTCATTTATATGTTTTCCATTTGACTTAAATGTTTTTAGACGTTCATCTCATCATTGTTTTCCGTGATAGATTTGTGTAGTGTTAATCTAGACACAGTAGCATGCGAGCTAGCTCACTGTGTCTCAAAGCTAATGCTAACTTTTATTAAAGGCGTAAAATATAAAATCAACCTGTTAAAATTAATGTAAAGACTACCTGATTGTTTTTGGATTATTTCAGTTTGTGGTGTTATTTTAATATTTGTCATGTCTCAAAATTAGCATTAGCGTTAGCATTGAGACACAAACACCTCCTTTCCTGAACACAGATGTTGCTTAGTCTTTAACATGTCATCAGAGACACACACCCTCAACTCCCTTTCCACTTTCTGACCTTTAAATATTTATTCATTTTAGCGTGACTTGGTAAAAACCTCATAGAGATAAACTTGGACAGGAAGTAGCGACGCTAACAGTGAGGTCGCCGGGACGCTGTTGCTTTAAATCATAGACTGTACAAATAAATGGACATTGCTAACCTGTTATCTGCCATGTTTTCAAATACAAAGTGAGCATTAGCACTTCCGGCTCCATCAACTCTGGCTCCAATTCACTTTCTTTTGAAAAACCCTGTCCTCTCTCTGTACCTGCTGCTCTCAGACTCGTCATTTTTCTCTTAAATGTTCATATTAACCCTCTACATGATCCTGGGGTTTTTATTTCACTATTGTGTCTGTAAATCAAGATATGAACATTAAGATATTAACAGACAAATCAGACGCCTTCTTTTCCCCGAGGTCACTCCTGCTAGTGTTGGCAACAGATTTGATCGACAGTGTTGCTAAGCGCCCGCTACGTGCTAAACCAGCGGTGCGGGCGGGGGCGTTACCTTAAACAGCCTTGCTCCTGATTGGGTCTTTGGTTGCTATGATACTCGCGGTCAGAATTCCAAAATATGGAACTCCGCTCTAAATTAGCCTCTATAAGTTCCAGCCTTGACGAGCTTCATTTGAGCCGAACGCCGTGGGTGATGTCACACTTCCTTAGTCCACTTCTTTATGCAGTCTATGATCTAGATGCAATTTGTTTCTTTTTTTTGACAGGAAGTTGAGTCATGTGCCATTTATGGATGGCATATGACTCAACTTCCTCTCAAAACGACAGCGCTGGACAGATGATCAGCGTGAAACCACAGCAGTCTGAATCTACTATGGAACTGTAAGGCCTTGATAGAACTTATGAAGTATGTGTTATTGTAGTTTTGTGTGTGCAGGACATTTTCAAAGTGAAATATCAAATTGAACTGTGCAGATTTCCAACTTGTCAGAACAAGTTTGAGTAATCTGGCTAAAAAAGTCTGTTTTAAACGGCTTAACGTTTTATTACCTGCGTTATATCTGCAGTGTTTACCTTTAGCTTATCTTTTGTTACTCTGACCCATTCAGCGACTCTAAGCATTTAACCCTGAATCCCACTGAACTGTGCGACCGCATGGGACTTCATTTAAAGCCGTGTCACTAATGGGCCAGCCTGTTAAAGCAGACACACTCACTCTTTCTTCTCACATTGCCTTTGTACACTGAAACATGTGGTTTTACATAACTTCCCTAAGCACTGCTTCAGTCCTCCTGGCTCATGTTCCTTTTCTGGGACCAGCATTTTTCATGAGTGAGATCTTATGTGTTGAAATATTTCATTTATACCAGAGCCTTGAAGATGTGGAAGCGCTGAGGGCATACGACATCATGAAGTCCAGGAATGTGGGTTACTTATTAACACATATTTTGATGAGCTGGAACCAGGCCGAGCTCCACATGTGCAACTGAGCTTTTTGTTTGGAGAAGTGACGTAACTTTTGTCAGAGGCGCAGAGGGAACGTTATATGGAAATATGCAGCACAAATATTTAAAGGGCACATATTACACTGTTTCTGATCTGTGTTACAATGTTGTTTCTTCGTCACAAACAGACCTGGAGTTGTGTTTTGTTTCATCCGCATATGTTTAATGCACAAACCCTGCTCATTTAGGCTGAACTCTGCTCTATTCCACCTTGTGATGTCATCATGTGGTAATGCAGGAAGTGCTCCCCTGTTTTTTTAAACTCCACGCACCTTTACCAGAGTCATTTGGACGACTTCAGCCCTAGAATTGCCAATCTCCCCTGAACAAAAGGTAAAAGGAGCTGTTAACTTGAAAACTACCACTTCATGACATCACAAGGTGGAACGGAGCATTTTGAGGACTACGCAAACATATGTGAATGAAACAAAACTCCAAATACGTTTTTGAGTCTGTAATAGCATTATAACATTACTTACAGCTCACAAGACTCCATTTTGTGTAATACAGGACCTTTTAAAACATATTTGGATCAGCTGGAAACGAGCCAAGTTCCACATGTCTAATTGCGTTTTTTATTTGAGTAGCTGATGTAATGTTTATCTTAGACACAGAGGGAAAGTAATATGGAAATACGCAGTACAAATATTTAAAATGCAAAACCGCTCTGGCTCTGTTATGATGTGATATTACATTTAGGAGAGTGTATAGTTGTAAAGGCAGTTATCTTTTTCCAAATGAACATGTAGAGACCTCGCCCCACCAGCGCACACGGCGTCGGTGGCTTTTCGTGTATGAGTAATTGCTTAATATCTCACAGGTAGACTATTTTTCCCAAGGATCACTTCTGCCCCCCAGCCCTAATCCTCCCTGAATCAAAGCGAATGCGCTGAATAATCTGGCTTTTTCATTTGGAACTGTGCCCCGTTGCCCTCAGACAATAACCACGCACTGAAGCAGCTTTCCATTTGCGAGTCAGCTGCCAGTGAGCTGTCTTCTACAGGGACTTGTTCAGTTTCGGGACAATTTTGTTGGTTTTGATAAATAGAAATAAGTTAATGCTGGTTTGACAAGAGGGTGCAGGGTTGTTTGCTCTGATAACTCCCTCATAGAAAATGTATTATCTTGAAGTGTATCTTTGGAAAGCGTCCATCTGAAGGATCAGACTTGGGATGTGGTTGAGGCATTACACTAACTTTATATACAAAGGTAGAGCATAATCGGATTTGTTTCATGAAAAATGCATTTTATCTGCTTTTTATCTGCCTCTGTATAAACCAAAAAACTCTCCTGAGGAATACCTATCTTGATAAATCATAAGTGTCATGAGGCTGAAGCTATTAGCACAGTCTATCCATGGCATCTACACTGGAGTGTGAATTCAACTCAATGACCCACACACATTCTTTGAGTGTAGACCTCTGGTGTGAATACTGGCACAGTGCCTGGAGAAGACTGCCTTACACTGTTTTCAATAGAAATGTGCAGAAGAAGAATAGAACAAGATATACCTACAGCATCTGAAAAACGCTGTCTTTTTTTCAAATGGAAATATGCACTGAATTCACTACATACTTGAACATCTTTATTATAGATTGATTTGCTTTGGAGTGGTCACGTTTTTGTGCATCTGTTCCAGAAGCGTCCCTCTTCCTTCCAGTGATTTTGAAGAACAAAAGCTCCATTGTTGCCATCTGCAGAAGAAACAATGGATGGACTCTGCATTTTCACTCAAGGAGTCGCTGCACACGTCGTACCAGTGTCCTAGAACATCATACGTACCAGGGGTCATGTGTCCAAGGCCTCGCCGCTCCACATAATGCTCGTCTGATTTTTGTCCTTTTTCCTTCAGTAGAAAACAAACGTCCTGGTAAAAGCTGAAGCCTCCTGCTGTTGAACTGGGGTTGACTCATCCCTCTCGCATTGCTCGGTGGAAATGATCATGATAATTCTGTTCCTTATTCCTATTCCTGATTCCTAATTGTAGAGTGTTCACAGCAAACTGTTTAAACTGCTTAAAGATGTACCAAGATCTTTTAATCCCATGTTCCCAGTTCTGACGTTCTTCCTTTTATTTTGCACACACACACAAATGCATGCACACACACATGCTACACACACACACACACACCCACACGCTCTCTCTCACACACACACACACACACACACACACATTTCCTTGGTTCTGTGATGTGGTGGGAATCTCTGAGTTTCGTCTTGGACCACTTTTGGTGATTTGAGCCACATTCTGCCACTGGCCCGGTTTGATCTGACCTCACCACAGCCTCTGAGATCTGGTTCTGCCCGGAGACCAGAGGGGCGGGGGGGCGTGTCTCGCAAAGGGGCGGGGCTTGTTCAGCCAGCAGTTTGCCAGAGCTGATCAGGAGTTTCAATGAGGGTTTTTGTTCCAATGTGACTCACCATGCTTTAGCCACAGAGAGTGCTTGGAAGGGCAGATGGAGGCAGAATAACAGCAGTCACCAGCACATGTGGCCGAACTAACAGAGAGTATAGAGAAACTTTAGGCCAGATAGTGTTGTGATGACTGTAGAACCACACAACACGGACACGCACGCTGAGTCACAAGTATTGATCTGGTTTACCCACATCGAGATTACTAAAACTGCTTTTTATCTGCAGTAATGCGTCGATTTTTTTAGCTTTTGCTCACTGTTAACATGAAAATATATGGTTTTAGGGAATGGATTTCAATATAAATACTTCTTTATGTATTTCTTTTTACAATAACAAAGCCAGCGGTGGAAGGTAACGAAGTAAAGTTAGTAAAGTAGTGTATTTAAGTAAACATTTTAGGTAACTGTAGATTTTGCTGTTGATACTTTTTACTTTTACTCCACTACATTTGAGAGCAGTATCTGTACTTTCTACTACATTTTGAACTGGATTGTGTTTTTATTGCAGTTTGAGACCTGCTGAAAAGGCTGAAGGTTTATTTTTCACAAGCAGTTAGAGCAAACTGGGTGGATTAGCCAATCGAGGACACGCATGGTCCGCTGTATTGGAAATAATAAAGGAAAAAAATATCACAGGAGCCTGAAAAACATCACGTATTTCTGCAGAACCAATGAGCAAAGCATTAAACTTTTGATTTTATTTGTAAATCATAAGCAACCAATGAGCTCCGTCGTTTCATGTGTCAATGAAAACAACGCAACGGAGGATGTGAGGACCAGACTGATATTAATCTGTATAAAAAAAATATAGCAAGAAAGTACATATAGTATTTGTTTGGTGTTTTTACATATTAAAGTCTCAATCTGGAGCCCTCAAGTTTACTCAACTAACTCGTTTTATGCTTTTAAAGCAACTCAGAAAATCCCACTTACTGAACATAAAACCATCACCTAGGATTTATGGTTATTATACTAACAAACTCACCTTTTTCCACACCAACCCTCATTGTCACATAAGTGTAAAGAAACCTCCACTCCAGGCACACCCAGGAGCACTTCTGAGGCCTACTCAAGTGTTCCACTGTGGCCCCATTTACCATCAATGTCTCAAAACCATCTGACCGGGCCGCCCAACAGGTGCCTATTTTGGGACAGTGATGCCAAAACTGTCTGCTTGCAGTGGACATTGGAAAAAACAGGGATTGCTAAGAGGGAGCGCTCACTACTTAAAGTGGGATCGGGGGGGTTCACTTGTGTCGAGTGTGGGATAAAGGTGTACTACCTGAACTCCAGGGAATACTATGGGGAAACGGACCGGCAACATTTGATTCTTCAGAAACTGATAACACTGTTCTTCCTTTTCAGTGTGTGAGTGCACAGCTCGCTGCGGTTCAGCCGTTGTTTCGAGTTGAATTGTTTTGTTTTTGCTCAGGTTTCAAGGCCTGGAATTCTCCATTTTAATCCTATTGTGAAACCTTTGCTAGTTGTGTAAGTAAGTTGTGTTTTAACCATAGTTTATATAAATGGACATATCTAACCTACTAGCCACCGCGTACCAAATAGGAAGTGAGCATGGCACGCTTCTGGCTCCTTCCACTCTGGCTCCAATTCACTTTCAATTGAAAAACTGTCCCCTCTCTCTGTACCTGCTGCTGTCAGACTCGTCATTTTGTCTTAAATGTTCCTATCAACCCGCTCTACATGATCCTGGGGTTTTTTTTCCACTATTGTGTCTGTAAATCGAGATATGAACATTAAAAACGGCCAAATCAGGCACCTTTTTCCCTGTGGTCGCTCCCGCTAGAGTTAACAACAGGTTTGATTGACAGTGTTGCTAAGCGCCTGCTCTTTACTAAACCAGCAGTGCAGGTGGAAAGGGGCGTTACCTTCAACATCCTTGCTCCTGATTGGTTCTTTGGTTGCTACACTGTGGGTGAAATCACACTCCCTTAGTCCACTTCTTTACACAGTCTATGGTTTTGACCCTTCGATAGCCTGCGTTTCCAAGTCTGAACTCTAAATCAACTGAACTGTGCCCAGGACTTGGAGGTCTGACACAATGGTGCACAGCATTTCAATCATTTGCACAAACATGGAGTGTATTTTTCTACATTTATTCATTTTCACTTGGGGCCATTGGCAAGAGAAGCCAGGCATTACGTTTGAACTGCACTCAGTGAAATATGCATGAGGCCCTTTGGGAGGGAGCTTGATCAACAGGTTGAGCGGCGGAACATGCCAGCGTCAGAGCGGGGCATCTGTGTGAGCGTCTCCGTGGGACCAGACATGAGCACAGCAGAAGAAGAGTTCAGACACAGGCTAAAGACCAGTGTGCAGAGCCGCTGTCGGAGCCGCTGTCAGTGGTGCTATCAGAGCCACTATTGACGGCGCGATGAGTGGTGCTATCGACGGTGCGATCGCCGGCACGATTGGCGCCGCTATCACAGGAAGTCTCAGCGCCACTATCCCCGCCTCTATCACTGCTACCGCCGCCATCACTGCCGCCATCACTGTAATGTCCTCAATAAAAACAACAAATGCTCAGGTTTGATAATTTAACTACCACTCCTGCTACTGCTACAGAATTATCCCCTAAAAAGTATTCTAAATGTACAAAATTGTAAAAAAAAAAAAAAAAAAAAAGAAAAAAGAAATAAATAGATCCCAGAATGCATCACTGTAGTCGTCAGTTTGTGTATATAATGACTCATAGAAGTTTGGAATTCAACCGTCTACAGCTCAAATCTAGTTCCCACTAGTGCAAAGGAAAAGTCCCACGATAATTATTAAAATAAATAAAAAATGATTGTTCCATCTGTAGGTTGGCGGTGTGATTCCAGCTCCAACAGATGAATGCTGTCGTTGTGTCCTTGGGCAAGACACTTAACCCTCCTCGCCCCCAGAGCAGATGGAAGCAGGAGTAGCTAAATCTGGTACAAATCATCTTTTTATTTGTAAGATTAACTTGACAAATAAAGTATAAACTAAACTAACCAGTACAAGCTGGATTTTGTAAAGTTCTTTAAATATCTGATGTGAACTGAAAACAACAAAAGTGCCAAAATAGAGCGTCCTAAAAACATATTTAATGTAATGATTTGATTTAACCTTGAAGCTTCAGCTCTTTGCTTAACTCCTATAATTACCAAATATATTGGAAACGTATTTGAGTAAATACTGTGGTGCACTTTGACATGTTTGTGAATAACAAACACTGGAAGTGGAATTAATATTAATGTCTGAAAAACTGAGAAAACAAATATGAATCATTTGAATAAGGCCACAGTGTAAAAAATAGTATTAATTATATGTTATTAGTTGTAGTATATGATGATGTTTAATTCAAGGTAAATGTATTATCTTGATGATGATGATGAAATATATATATATTTTTACCATTTATATTATCATTATTGTTCATTTGTTTTTATTTTTTATTATTGTTTTAACCTTCTATATTATTATTATTATTGTTCATTTATTTTTTATTATTATTACCATCTATATTGTTTATTTTTTAAGTTTTTTATTTTTGTATTATTATTATTTTTATTATAGTCCACGTGGGTTAAGCATAGATCAACAAAGCTGTAATATGGTTTAACTGGAAATAGTCAAATGTGATGCTAACTCGTACAACCAAACCTCCTTTTTCTGTTCTTCTTGTACTGCACCTGCTCAGAGCTCCAAGCGCTGACCAAAGAGTGGACTAACACAGACCAGTCCGTCCTCACGCCGACCAGAGAGTGGACAAACACAAACCCGTCCTCACACTGACCAGAGAGTGGACGAACACAAACCAGTCCGTCCTCACACTGACCAGAGAGTGGACTAACACAAACCCGTCCTCACGCTGACCAGAGAGTGGACTAACACAAACCCGTCCTCACACTGACCAGAGAGTGGACTAACACAAACCCGTCCTCACGCTGACCAGAGAGTGGACTAACACAAACCCGTCCTCACACTGACCAGAGAGTGGACTAACACAAACCAGTCCGTCCTCCCGCCGACCAGAGAGTGGACTAACACAAACCCGTCCTCACGCTGACCAGAGAGTGGACTAACACAAACCTGTCCTCTTGCTGCTGTAATTCGTCCCTCGTGTGAGTGTGGGGCTGCATTGTTCGCTGCAGCTGTGTGGATCTATAATTGTTTAAAGATCACAGTTTACCGTTAATGTTAAACGGGGGATGTACTGTGTCCTGAATACTCTGAATACTTTGAATACTTTTACACATAGTTGCAATACATTGTAGTGAAAAAACATGACATATAATTACAAACAGCTTGATTTTTGTTGCACTGTTTCTTTTGTGTTCATTTATGTGTAATTAGAGACACAAATCACACACACACACACACACACTTTCTATAAGAGTTGTGTTTTCTTTATTCTGACCAATACTGTGCAGCTCAAAACCACAAAGTACATGATGAAGTACTGCAGTGTATTCCTTTGTTTTGAGTAAACTGTATTCTGAAGAGTAACTGTACCAGAGTACAGGTACATGAGTGTTCTGGATATGTGCTCTCAGCGTGTGTGTGTGTGTGTGTCTGTCTGTCTCTCTGTCTGTGTGTGTGTGCCTGTGTTTCTGTCTGTGTGTGTGTTTCTGTCTCTGTGTGTCTCTGTCTCTGTGTCTCTGTCTCTGTGTGTGTGTCTGTGTCTCTCTGTGTGTCTGTGTGTCGGGGTGTGTCTGTGTGTCTCTGCGTGGGGGTGTGTGTGCGTGTGTGTCTGTGTGTGTGTCTGTGTGTCTCTGCGTGTGTGTGTGCATGTGTGCGTGTGTGTGTACATGCTCTGGTACAGATGGACAGTGATGTGAGGAGTGAGTTGTGTCTTTGCTCATGTACAGGTCATACTGGACTATAGAATACTACTACTATTACAACTGATACTACCATTAGTACTACTACTGATGCGGATACTACTGCTGTTGATATTACTATTACTACTACTACTGATACTACTACCAGTGATACTGCTACTACTACTACTGCTGCTGCTGATACTATTATTACTAGTACTATTACTACTAATACTTATGCTGCTGCTGATGCTGATACTACTATTACTACTACTACCGCTGCTGATACTGCTACTACTACTACTACTTCTACTGCTACTCGTGCTAATACTAATACTACTGATAAAACTCATACTCTTATTACTGATACTGCCATAGTATCCTTTGATTGTAGAAAAGTCTTCTGAATACTACCAAATTAAAGTGTATTTGCACCAGAATACAGGTCCAGTCAGTATTCAGAACACGTATTTTCACTAAAAGTATGTAGTGATTTCCCGACTCTGAGCATGTGTACGTTGTTGTACAGTTGTTGTATAGTTGTTGTACAGTTGTTGGTATAGTTGTTGTACAGTTGTTGTACAGTTGTTGTTTAGTTGTTGTACAGTTGCTGATATAGCTGAACAATGTCTGTTGCAGTGAGGCGTGTCTGTGCACACACAGGTCACACTGGACTATGGAATACTGTGTAGATACTGTGTAGAATCTACACAGTATTCTACACAGTATTCTACACAGTATCTACACTGTAGATATACTGTGTAGGATACTGTGTAGATTTTGTGTAGATACTGTGTTTCCTGTGAGCAGACAGAGGGTGTGACTGGGCCTCCTGGTGCTGCTACGTTATGTGAGGGTAGGCCCCACGGCGGAGCTGCGGGGTTGGGCTCTACGGCGGAGCTGCGGGGTTGGGCTCTACGGCGGAGCTGCGGGGTTGGGCTCTACGGCAGAGCTGCGGGGTTGGGCTCTGCGGCGGTGTGAATGGAGCTGATGATGCAGGACTTGGGTGGGGCAGAGTAATCGCCTCCCACAGTGAGTTTGGTGAAAAGATAAATTTTTAAACAAGGAGACTGACAGTTTTATGTCTAACGGCTCCAATACAAACACATGTGGGAATTCACGCTAAGCTAATCTGGGCATCGAATTAGCTTAAATATGTTTGTTGCTTCCACATCGTAGCGTCGTACCAAACTGAGAAATGATGTATGCTGCGGCGACAGTGGTAGAGCGGTCAAATCCACTGACCCACAGATTGGCGGTGCGATTCCAGCTCTCACAGATCAATGCTATTGTTGTGTCCTTGAGCAAGACACTTCACCCCCCTTAGTGTCTGCGTGTGAATGTGTGAGTGGTTCCTTCATGTAAAGCGCTTTGAGAGACTTGAAGGTGAAAAAGTGCTGTCTTTACATACGTAGTTTGGACACACACTCTCATTCAGTATTTTTTTCTTTTTTTTTTACAACTTTCTACATTTTATACACAAACAGAAGATATCAAATATATGAAGTAATTTAAAAAAAGTTAAATTATATATTTTTTAGTATTTACTCTTTGCTTTGTCGAAAAATATTTACCATATTTCCCGGAGTATAAGTCGCACCAGCCAAAAAATGTATAATAATGAAGAAAACGACATATATTTCACATATAAGTCGCACCCCCGGCCAAACTATGAAAAAAGTGACACTTGCAGTCTGGAAAATATGGTAGTAGGGTTATTTAACATTTTTTTCTTTGCTACATAATTCCATATATGTTACTTCATATATCTGATGTCTTCTGTTTGTATATAAAATGTTAAAAGTAGTAAAAATAAAGAATAAAAACACTGAATGAAATGGTGTGTTCCATAGACTGTTTATAAAAATGGACATTGCTAACCTGCTAGCCTCTGCGTTCCAAACAGGAAGTGATCATGTGCGCACTTCCTGCTCAATCGACTCTGGCGCCAATTCAGTTTCTATTGAAAAACTGTGTCTCCTCTCTCTGTCTCTGCTGCTGTCAGACTCATTTTGGTCTTAAATGTTCGTATTAACCCTCTACATGATCCTGGGGTTTTCACTCACTTCTTCTTCTTCAGTCTATGTCGTGTCCAAACGTTTGACTGCTGGTGTATATAATTAAATTAGATTACATTTTTTGGCGGCGTTCGGCATCAGTGCAAACACATTTTGAATTTAAAACTCCCACACGACCGACCCAGAGCTCCATTATCTTGTTATTTTCATGATCCAACATTGGCTCGGTGTTGTTTTTTTGCGCACACTGACAGCGGGATGTGTCTACTGTTGGTTTTATTTTGTGTTTTGTGCTGGTCATAAACGGTGACGGCGTGTGGAGGAATGCTGCTGTTGAATGGGACATATCTGTGTTTGGGGAGTGGAGTTTGACGAGGGAAATGGTTCAGATGTGAATCACTCCAGATTAGACATTTTAGACGTCCTTCTTATCCGCTTGTTGATACAGAGCAGCAGCAGCAGTGACGTCCCCGAGGAGCCGAGCGTTTGAGTCTGTGGGATTATGGGTAATACTTAGATCATTTATGCTCTTTGGCTCTTCTGCCGCCGCTTCATGTGTTTGATACAGAGATGATTATTTCACTTTATGTTTAAGTTTGGCAGTGATGGATCAGGCACTCGGGTTTGTTGATTAAGTAAAAGGTTAGGGAAAAAGTTACTCGAGTAGATTTTTTCATGTGATACTTTTACTTGACAAAAGGACAGATACAGAGGTAAAAAGGTACTCAAGTACAATTTTTCATGTGATATTTTTAGATGAGAAAAGTACAGAAAGAGAAGTAAAAAAAATTAAAAATTACTCGAGTAGATTTTTTCATATGATACTTGAGTAAAAGTACAGATACATGAATATGTAAGTATAAGGTATGTTACCTGAACCCCGCCCCCCTCCCTCTTTTATTTTTATTTATTCATTTGTTTGTTTGTTTTTTGTTTTTTTCAATTTATTATGTCTGTTGTCTTATTTATGTAATTACTTTGTATATTGATTTCATTTTTTTTTCTCTTTTACTTTACCTATGAAAACTTTAATAAAAAAAAAGTACAGATACAGAAGTAAAAAGTTGAGTAAAAATATCACATGACACAATCTACTAAGTAAAAGTATTTAACTGCCCATTTAAAAATGTACTTTAAGAGGTAAAAAGTTATTAAAGTAAAAGTACAGATACAGAGGTTAAAAGTGACTCGAGTAGATTTTTTTATGTGATACTTTTATTTGAGTAAAAGTACAGATACAGAAGTAAAAAGTTACTGGAGTTGAAATAAAAGTATCACGTGAAAAAATCTACTTAAATAAAAGTATAGATACAGAGGTAAAAAGTTACTCAAGTAGAATTTTTATGTGATATTTATCCTTTTTATTTGAGTAAAAGAGATACATAGGTAAAAAGTGACTTGTGTAAAAGTATTACATGAAACAATCTAAGTACTTGTTTTACTTTTTACTCTTAAAGTACATTTTTTAAGTATTTCACACAACTCTCGTTAATTTATTAAAGTGTAAACGTAGTGATATTGATTAAAATTACATTTTGTTCAACAGTAACAACACAAATCAATTTCTTAATTTTTCTAATGAATTTTGTGCCTTTATTTTTGTTTTACTCAAAGCCGAAGCTTTAACTTGAAAACTTTATTCAGGATGTTTCCATGAACATGGTAAAAATAACCCCTCAAATCAGATGAAAAGTACTTTTTACTTTTCAGTCCAGTTCACAAATGTAGTGGAGTAGAAAGTACAGATACTGCTGCCAAATGTACTCAAGTAGAAATAAAAAGTATCCACTGTAAAATGTACTTAAGTAGAATTTTGAGGTACCTGTACTTTACTTAAGTACAGTATTTTATTACTTGTACTTCGTTACATTCCACCACTGAAGTTTTGTCGTCTAATTTCAAGGCAGAACTGACTCAGACGCAGGAGAAATGAATCAGACGGGAAATTGAACTCATTTTGTGGTGTAATTTGCTGTTGTATAGAAAACCGGATTAATCTGCATCAAACGGATAAAAAAAAGTCAAGATTAACAACAAATACAAATGATTTTTTTAGATTTGATTATGACCTCATGAGGCTTTTTGGAGACATTTATGTCATTAAAGATCTATATTACACTGCTCATCACAAACAGACCTGGAGTTGTGTTTTGTTTCATTCACACATTTTTAACACACAAACCTGCATGTTTAGGCTGAAAACACTCTGTTCCACCTTGTGATGTCATCATGTTGTAATACAGAAAGTGCTCAACTGTGTTTTTAAACTCCACACACCTTCACTTAAATCATTTGGATGATTTCAGTCCTGGACTAACGGCCAATCTCTACCAGCGATGCAAGGTAACGAAGTACAAGTAGTAAAGTACTGTACTTAAGTAGAATACAGTACTATTTTTAGTACTTTTAGTACTAGTATTTTTAGGTATCTGTACTTTACTTAAGTACATTTTACTTCACTACATTTGAGAGCTGTATCTGTACTTTCTACTCCACTACATTTTAGAACAAGACTGAAGAGTAAAAAGTACTTTTCATCTGATTTGGGGGGTTATTTTTACCATGTTCGTGAAAACATCCTGACTAAAGTTTAAGAGTTCAAACTTCGACTTTGAGCAAAACAAAAATAAAAACACAAAATTCATAAGAAAAATTAAGAAATTGATTCGTATTGTTACTGTTGAACAAAATATGTCATTTTGAATCAAAATCACTACATTTACACTTTAATAAATGAACAACACTTGTGTGAAATACTTTTTACCCGTACAAGTACATTTTTAAACAGGTTCCTAAATACTTTTACCTACGTAGATTTTTTTCATGTGATACTTTTACCTTTACCTTTACTCAAGTAATCAGAATCAGATTCTGATTCTGATTCTGATTCTGATTACTTGAGTAACTTTTTACCTCTATATCTGTTTTTTTTTTTTTTACTTAAGTAATGAAATTGAGTACTTAATCCACCACTGATCTCTACTGCACTAAAGGTAAAAGAAGCTGTTCACTTGAAAACTACCACTTGATGACATCACAAGGTGGAACAGAGCATTTTAAGCCTTGGAGATGTTACTCAAACATGTGTGAATGAAACAGAACACAACTCCAGCTCTGTTTTTGATGAGATAACTGCATTCAAAGCTCATTTTTGTGTAATATAGAACATTTAAATGCTACGAATTTCCTTCCGCCATTTTGTAATTTAGAATATGCAAACCAAATAATGTTCCAGTTGTGTTGATTTTATGTTTACAATCATTTCTCATACTCTCACTTCACTTCACACACAACGTAAATGAACAAACCCAAAGATTCTGGTTCATATGTTTTATTTAAAATCCAAAACGCATCGTCACAGTGACTCACCTCATTACATCAAACACAAACTGCCCCATGCGCCTCGTCCAGCCTCTTGTTCCACCAGATAATTAACCGCGGGCTCATACGTTTCTGCAGATTCAAAGCTCTTTTCTTCTGGATTTCCACGCGGCCGTCAGCGTTGCGGCAGACAATCGGAGCTTTTCATATCGGCGCAGAGGACGAACCCTGTAACCTTGTTTTAGTGAACGCGCCTCTCATTTAGTGCCGGGGGACAGCGCCTCTTAATGACACTACCTTGTGATGAGGCTCGACAAAAAACACCCACACGAAACGGCGCGTCTGATTTCACACTCGCCGTTGTCGTCCACACGCTGGTGCCGAAGCCTTAGTGAACACAGCAGAGCATTGTGGACTTTAATGGGTCTAATCATCTCTCCCCATTTACTTTTGCCTGTGTGGAACGGTTTCTTATTATTCATATCCCGAGCTGGATCATAATGTGCGGGTCTGTACGGCCTCAAGGGGACACTGCAAATATTGAAAAAACTGCAACAGGTGTTAAGGGAAAGAGACGGGACGTACGTGTGGGGGGAAACGTTTAAAATATTGGTGCGGCTCCATAGTGACGGTATTTACTTGAGCTCAACGCTGTAAAAGAAAACGCACATAAACCTTAAACAAAATGAATATCTCAACTTTACAAAATCAAAGTCATTCACTCAAAACGTTTTTACTCGACATTTGAGCGGCACTGATCCAGCGTTTTCACTTCAGATCCTGATTCCGTCGCCGTAGCTTTAAGAATCCGCTGCTGATTTTGACCGATACCAGAGCACAGACTAAACTTAGACTTTATTCTCATAAAAACAAAAAAATATTGTGTGACAAAATGTGTTGTGTACCTCTCAAGAGACAACAGAACAGATTTGAGTTAAAACGTTCAAATATTATGAGACTTTCTGGACCAATTATGACGAGTAAATAGGGTTATTACATCAGTTTATGCCTCACCACGATATCGGCAGAACTAATATTTTGGAGCCGATCCAGCAAATTTCCATGGATCGGCGCTGATATTCGATGCCAGCGTTGGTATCGGTGCATTCATACCTGTGTCTTCGTCAGAGGTGTCGCTGCTGTGTCTTTTTTCAGCTGCTGTTCCAGGCGTGCTCAGTTTGACGGATCAGATCTATGAGACTGACCACTTCTTCCATCGTGAGGCGGAAGTGCTACCGTCCAAACATGGCAGGTGAATAAGATATTTAGCTCTTAACGATATTTGTTTTATTAGAAGAAAACACAAAGATTAGAAGAAGATTTGAAGAAAAAAAGATCTGAAGAAACAGATCTGAAGAAGATTTGAAGAAAAAGATCTGAAGATTTGAACAACAAGAACAAAAAGATCTGAAGATTTGAAGAACAACAACAAACAGATCTGAAGAGGATTTGAAGAAGATTTGAAGAAAAAGATCTGAAGATTTGAACAAGAACAAAAAGATCTGAAGAAGATTTAAAGAAGAACAACAGACAGATCTGAAGAGGATTTGAAGAAGAACAACAAACAGATCTGAAGAGGATTTGAAGAGGATTTGAAGAAAAAGATCTGAAGATTTGAAGAAAAAGATTTGAAGAAGATTTAAAGAATATTTGAAGAAGAATTTTCTAAACGTAATTCACAGAAGTTATGTCTGTGTAATGCCTCAGTCGTCCAGGTGTGATCCATGAGAAAAATTAAAATCTGTCAAAAACTTTTTGTCCAGTTAACAGATTTGAAGTTATGGAAAACAAAGATTTCCGTCAATTGGAGAAGATGAAGAGACGCCAAGTGTGTGATAACGAACACCTGAGATTCAGCCCAAGAACAAAAGATGAAGATGTAACTCTGAAAGGCTTGAAAGTAAGGAATCTAATGCACAATGGAAAAACTCTGAGAAGATAATAAATAAAGCAAGACGGGACTTGTTAAAAAGTCTAAGAACTCAAAAACATCACCACACAAGTTGATGAAATGCTCATCACATGACATTGTTTCATTATTCACCAAAACACCACTGATGTCACTTCACACATGGTACAAAAAAGACTAAAAACTGATCTGAACTCTCAAAAAACACCTCACAAAGACAGATATTGTACAGCCCCTCACTTTCATCGCTGAATCCACTTACTTTGAGTACAAATGCAAAACAGAATGCAGACAGAAGGAGGGCTTTGCTGTGGGTGACCCAACCTCAGCAATAATGAGTTTATAAAAAGTCATTTTTTATGGAGGATTTAGAGGAAAAAGTAATAAAAACAGCCCCACCACAGAACAGACCCGCACTGTGGAAACGAAACGAGCGTGACATTTTAGAAACAATACAATTAGGACACAAACAAGAGCTAATGGCACCAAACAGCACCTCAACGCCATAAACCAAACGAGAAACATCAAATTCACGAATGAAGAAGAGAACGAGGGCGAGATATCGTTTCTGGACATAAACGCTCACCACCGTAAAGACGACTGTACGGGAAACTAATGCGCACTCATCAATATTTCCTCTGGACCTCGGGACATCCCATCGCTCACAAAGTGTCAGTGGTGAGAACGTTACTTGAATGGATCATAGAACGAGAGGACAGGATCGGAAAAGAACACGACACCCAGGCTCTCAGGTAATGCCACTATCCCACATGGGTCCAGAAAGGAAAACAGGTGAAAGACGACGAAGAAGATGAAGACGAAGAAAAATAAAAGCAAAACATGGACACGGGAGGCTGTAGAAATCAGAAAACCGGGCGAACAGACCATCAACAGAGACGAGGGGCGTTCACCTTGCCTCACACCTGGGACACCTCTGTGCTGTGATCAGTCTGAGAGATCTGCCAGAGGTCAGAGGTGTTAAACTGAGCACGCAGCAGTGACACCTCTGACGAAGCTGGAAGTCCTACCGCCCAAACAAGTCTTTTTTAGAATATTTATCTTATTACAAGAAAGCACAAAGTTTAGTTTACATCATTATCGATCTATTCTAACCATAGACTGTGTAAAGAAGTGGACTGAGTGAGTGTGACGGCGTTCAGCTCCAGTCAAATGAAGCTTATTGACGCTAGCCGTTATGGGACGATGTGGAGTCGATTTCCATATTTGGAATTCCGACCACGGGTATCATAGCAACCAAAGAGCCAATCAGGAGTGACGCTGTTGAAGGTATATATTGATTTACGGACAAAATGGCAAAATAACAACACTAAGATCATGTAGAGCGGGTTAATACGAACATTTAAGACCAAAATGACGAGTCTGACAGCAGCAGGTACAGAGAGAGGCGCAAGTTTTTCTATGTAAAGTGAAATGGAGCTAGAAGTGCGCACATGATCACTTCCTGTTTGGGACACGGCATCCATTTATATAAACAGTCTATGGTTCTAACACAACAGATTTACATTTTTGGTCCGTATGTGTAGATTCCATTCATTTCAATTTGATAAAAACTCCACAGCTGCAAACAGTTGTACAAAATAAAGTACAGTGTAAAGATTAATACAGCAGACATTTAGCATTTAAATTAACTTCAGCTCATCCGCATATTAAACCCATTTGCCCAGACATACAAACCTGAGACGCTTTAATTACCATAGGATTAATTAGACGAGCTCTCTGTAAGTGTTCTGAGTGATTACATAACTTTATAAATTGTTAAATAATTCAAAAGAAACAACACGTAATTCCTTTGACAGTGAAACATATGTGGCTGATGAAACGACACCCACACCGAGCGCCATCAGTGGATTATTTGCATTTGGCTTTGCATGAGTGCCCTAACTGTGATGAATTGAACTGGAGATAAACTGCCACTGTGCCCTGTAGGAAAAAAATACCCACAAACCATTGCACCATTGAAACCATTGCTTCTCATTGCTGCTTCTTCTTCTTCTTCTTCTCTTGTAATGTTAACGCCTCCGGCCCGAGCAGCTGATTTATTGACAAAGTGTGTGTTTTTTAAAGGGGGATTTTTAGCTCAAACTTTTTATGGCTTTTTCAACCACGAGACACAGCGTGGCGAACCAAATAGAGACCTCATGACTGCCCCGTACACAGGACAGGACAGAGGGGAGGAGGAGGAGGGAGGGAGGGAGGGAGGGAGGGTGGAGAGGCGGTTTTCTCCCCCGTCAGGCTCTCGCTGTGGGACGCTTTTGTCCGCTAAGAGGTCACACACCACACCCAATTTAAGTCATGTGCTGGTCATCATGCACAAGACAACAGGGATGTGTTCTGTGTGTTCTGTTTGTGTCTTGGGAGGTTTAGTGCGAGGCTTTACCGGCAAATAACTAATAAAAACAAAAAGAACGGAACACTTTGGGGAAATGGATGCAGTAAATCCTTGTGTTAATCCGTGGGAGAAACGCTACTGAATACGACGACGAATAAGAGGAAATGAACCGGGTCAGATGTGAGTGTGTTCAGCGTCCCCAACACTTTTATTTTTTTTAATTCACAAAAAACAGAAAGCTAATCAAATCGAATTATAATTTGTTTACGTCAATCGATGCAGTTCGGTTAGTTTCGTTCTAACACAATGTGACCACCGTGCAGTCGCAGAAAAGACGGCTTCGAGTATAAAAATTTCGCTTTTGTAAGGTAGAGGTATAGATTTTTTTGGTCCATATTAAATGTTCTGTCTTTGAAAATGAGATTTCCAAACAAACTGAAAAACAAATTGGCGTTAATTAAGTATTTTGTGGGTTTGTGAGAAGCTGCTGGAGCAGATTGTCGGGAGTGCAGCAGTGAAGGGCAGGAAGAGAGGCTGTTCTTTGAGTGGGTGTAAGAGTCGGGGTCAGGGGGCTCCGAGCACTTCAGGACCCAAACTGTCCTCCAGGGGGTGCACTGCACACCCACGCCTCGCTCCGCTCATCCTCGACAACATTTGAACATTAGTTTGAAAAGATGGACATTGTCAGTGACCTTCAGATGGATTTAAACACATATTAAAGCGGATATTGTGTTTGTGTCGCTCTATAGTTATAATCTAGACTTATAGGATCATTGTGTTATATTTTACACATTTTAAATCGCAATATTCATCTAAAACGATTTAATAAAAGAAAGAAGTCCGCTGTTTTCTGCGTTAGAAAACTGTGGTGCCCAATGGGAGCTGACGTCGTCGTAAACATCATCACAACAAAAAGCATATCACACTAACGAAAGTCAGATTTTTGTTTTCATTTGTACCAAAATAACGACACGACGCTGCCGAATCCTACGACTCTCACCAATTAAGAAAATAAAATTGGAAAACGAAGGGCGTACGTCACAGTGGGCGTGTCAAGGTGGAGGTGAAAACGAGGGTTTATCGACACAATGGCGTCTTGAGAACAAGCGATTAAAGAATCACATAGAACATGGTTAAAGATCTGAAAAATTCCATTTTGCAGAACAGGTCTGATTAAAAAGGTAAATTGTATAAATAACATATAGAGTTATTATTAGTGTTTAACAGAAGAGACTCTGGCCCCACACAGTTTAAAATTCTCTCCCAGAGTCTAAAAACAACCTGGACCACACAAAGACATCACATTACATCACATTATTACTTATTATAAACATTTAAAAGTAACAATAATGGGCAAAAAGGACTGTGTTAAGATGAAATATAGAACACAAACATCATTTTTACTTCTACATATATAGAAATTATACAGTCTAATTATCAAAATATAAATTATTTGGATGACAGTAGCTCAGTTGGTCGAGTGTTTGTCCAGTGAGCTGAAGGTTGGTGGTTCGAATCCTGCTATCGACATCAGTATCATTGGTTGAGCGAATACATCCACTTTTCAATTCAATTTATAGTTACAGCACATTTAAAACAACGTCACATAAAAAGCTAACAGAAAACAAATGTAGAGGTAACACGATACACAGGAAAAGAACAATAAAACACCAAGATGGCGGCGGGGGCTACATTCTTCAATGGGGCTGCTCACTTAACATGTTAAGTTAGCGTCTCGTTTGGAAGTTTAAATGTAGTTAGCTTCTTTAGTGATTTATAAAATTTAGCATTACTTTTTTTCTTTTTTTTCTTTTATTTTAGTCTCATTTTGTTCACTTTGTAGTCATTTTTATCCGAGACTGAATGTCCTATGAAAATGGATGTGCATTGACTGGTGCCTCCTCAAGCCCCCCTCGCCGGCGCCGCCCCTGCCCACACATGGATACTGTCATTGCGTCCTTGGGCAAGACACTTAACCCCCCTCGCCCCCAGTGTTTCTGCTACACTGGTGTATAAATGTGCGTGTGAATGGGTGAGTAGTTCCTTGATGTATATAAAAAAAACAAAACCAGTACTACAACTTTTCATAATGGGACTAAACAAAATATCTCATTAATTGATTTTATTGACTGAACGATTGGATTTATAGCCGTCATTATGATCGACGACTTTTAGCTAAAGGCATGAAACTTCCTAATGTTTTTGGGTTTTTTTTCCCACTGGTTTATAAATGCAGCGGATTAAAATAATTCATGTCATCACAAATCGAGCTGTAAGTAGTTCCGAGTCATTAAAATCCAGCACAACGATCCTTGTCTTTCGTCTCAAAACTGAACGCCCAGCTTCAGTCTCTTACATGTTGACAGGCCAATTCCACGAACTTACCGCCAAACCATTAGCGATACAGAGAGACGCAGTGTTCAGATCCAGGCCCGACTGTGGAGCGGAGCTGACACAATGCCGTTTTCAATACTTAACTGTACTTTAATTTAAATTTCAGTACTTGAAGGGGGAAGCCCGACTCGGAACAGCCTCACCTCAAGTTATTTATTTACATTAAAATAAACAAGAGTTATTATTTAATTTGCAATGTGCCCTGAGCACTGACACGGGTTATACTGTTCAAAGGGCTCGTATTACACTGTTCTAATGTTTCTGCATATTTAGGCTGAGTTCTTCTCTCAAACTGAAAACACTCTGTTCTACCTTGTGATGTCATCATGTGGTAATACAGAAACAGGAAGTGCTCCACTGTATTTGCAAACCACATACACCTTCATGAGAATCATTTGGATGATTTCAGCTTCTGGAATTGCCCATTTCTACTGAACTAAAGGTAAAAAGGAGCTGTTAACTTGAAAACTACCACTTGATGACATCACAAGGTGGAACAGAGCATTTTGAGCTTTGAGGTGTAGACAATTAACATGTGTGAATGAAGTATTTAAGTATTTAAGTACTTGTTTAAACATGTACTTAAAGAGTAAACCATAAAAGTATTTCACATAAGTGTTGTTCATTTCGTAAAGTGTAAATGTAGTGGTTTGACTCAAAATGACACATCCTTTGGTCACAGTAACAATACAAATCTATTTTTTCATTTTTCTTAGGAATTTTGTGTATTTATTTTTGTTTTTCTCAATTTGTCACTATTTCCTCAAAGTACAATAAAAAAACACGGTTAAAATAACTCAACTCATATGAAAAGCACTTTTTACTTTTCAATCTCAAAAATGTAGTGGAGTAGAAAGTACAGATACTGTACTGAAGTAAAAGTAAAAAGTATCCACTGTAAAATGTACTTAAGTAAAGTGCAGTTACCTAAAAATTCTATTGAAGTATAGGACTTTACTACTTGTACTTTTTACGTTCCACCACTGGCCTCTTAAAACATACTGTACTTTAACTTGGCTGCATAATCAATATAATAAGTTTCTATTGAATTATTTTTAAAACATCTACAAAATAACATTTCCGTCTGTCTGTCTGGTCACGCCTCAGTGCTGTAGGTCACACTGTACCGTTCATTTAGAATAAGCCTGATGACATATTTCACAGTGGTTCTAATTCACTTTATTTTTATAGCACATTTAAAACTACTGCAGCTGACCAAAGTACTTCACATGAAAGTCATAAGAATAAGACTCAAACAGAAGAGCTACTTGTCCATAATGATGTCACTGTAACTGCAGCTTTCAGTTTGGAGATTGAATTCATTCTATAGAATAAGTACATATATTTATATACATATATATTTTTAAGAAGGATTTGATGAGTAATCTGGTTCATGACTCATTAGTTTATGGATGTTTTGCTGGAAGAGTATTCAATTCAATTTTATTTATATTTGGTAAATTTTTATCCAGCGCTTTTCCAGCTTCAAGTCACTCAAAGCTCTTGACATGAAAGAATCACTCACCCATTCACACCAGCCCGAGGTCTAAACATGGACACCCACTGAAGTCAATGGGCTGAGCTCAATGTCACGAGTTTAGTCTTTAGCGGCTACGTACAACCAGGCCTGACCATGGACCATGGACCATGGACCATGGACCATGGACCATGGACCATGGACCATGGACCATGGACCATGGACCATGCACAGTTGAGCTCCCCCTATGAGACTTTGTACGAGACGAGCGGCCATGAAGGAGGCAGGGAATAATTAATTATAAATGATAATGTTTATGCTTCCAGGAGCTTCTGAATCATGTTCTAAACGTGTGGCTCGTTCACATCGCTCACATGCTCGTTCATGTTGTACCATGTGACCGCTCTAACCAATCAGAGCAAAAGGTGAAATTTAAATCTGTCAGTTGGACAAATCGTTTTAGGAGTGAAGACGTTTGGCCGCTTCTTCAGTTCATTTCTTCAGTTCAGTTCAGAACTGAAGAAGTGGATTGGATGTGCAGACAAACGTCTTCACTCCTAAAACGATTTGTCCAATTGACAGATTTAAACTTTGTCTTTTGCTATGGATCAGACCTGGACGACTAAGGGATTACACAGATAACCAATCAGATCTTGAGCTTAGCTAGAGCGGACATAGAGCGTAGCTGAAGCTAACAATTAAAAAGCATTTTTTTAAGACAACAGACGGATTTTGAGCTGAGAAAAAGTTTACAAACTGAAAATAGGTCAAAATTGCCACAAAATTCAACCTTTGTTAAAGTTGTAGGTGCCCTGTCAGCACCTGTCAGTCCCTGTCAGTTGAACACGAGCAGTTTGTGATCACATTTCGCTCTATGAGATAAATCCTTTCTGGGCAGGAGGGATTTTTTTGTTGTAATACCAATGAGTGGCCACTAGTCCAACTTGATGCAGCTATAAGCACCAATACACTACCCAGTAATTTTAATAGATCCATGATTCACACACACTCACACACTAGTGTACACAGACACTGGGGTGGATTAAGTGTCTAGCCTAAGGACACAACGTCAGCATCCATCTGTAGGAGCTGGAATCGCACCGCCAACCTGTGGGTGAGTGGACAAACGCTCCATCAACTGAGCTACTGTCGCTCAAAATAGCACGTTTAAAACAACTTGAGCTGACCAAAGTGCTTCACATAAAAGTCAACAAAAAAACAAATACACAGCTGACACTATACACAGAGAAAGAACAAGAAAACACCCAGATGCCCTGTCTGGCTTGTATTAAATGCCAGGGAGAAGAGGTGGGTATATGTAAAGCTCTGGTACAACATGTCACTGCTGCCTCAAATATAATGAAAAGCAACATTTAAAAAAAAAACAAATCAGGATTTTTGTGCACAATTTCTTATTTGGGTTAAAAAATTTTCCATTGAACACAAACAGTAGTACAGTTCCTCCTCCAAAAAACTCAACTCTTTTCCAAACCACATGCTTTTACTGACAGAGGCCTGGGCGTGGACTTGACTTCATCTTCAAATGAAAACCACCCGAGCGTATCACGGACTTAAGAGAATAGTCTGGATTTCTCGCCGTGTACTTACAAATACGTCTTATTCTGAACTGAAAAGCTGCCTACTCCGATAATCCAGCCCCTCCAACACTTTCACCGTGTTTACCCAGACAGATCAATGCAGCACATGCCTTACAGACCTTGGACTTCCTCTGAGCCTACGGGACGCGGCGGCTGCATCTACACGCCGCATGTATGTGTGTTAATGTGGCATGTGCGATGTTTACATGCCTTATCTGAGCGTGGGAGTTTGTGCATATGCGCTTACTCATCACGGAGCCGCTCAACGAGGGCTGAGGGGATGCAGAGGTACGCCGAGGAACAGGGAGGCTGCTAATTAGCAACGCAAAGAGGGAAAACGCAGAGTGTACAATTAGCGATTATGAAACGAATGTAAAGTATGCTCAAGTCAATTGGTGCTGTTCATAGGGCAAATGTGTAGCATCGGATTGTATTAGCATAACAAATGAGTAATAGAATTAGCCAGACGTGTGTGTTTTTGGAGGTGTGTGTGTGTCCGCGTGGTTACATGCTAGCTTGTTAGCAGCGATGGAACGTAACGAAGTAAAAGTAGTTAAAAAAATGGGTATCTGTACTTTACTTGAGTGCATTTTAAAGCGGATACATCTGTACTTTCTACTCCACTACATTTCTGAACGGGACTGAAACGCAAAAGTATTTATTATAGTTTGAGACCTGCTGAAAAGGCTGAGTTTATTTTTAACACGTTTATAATTTGAGCAAACGGAAATATACAAATAAAAACAGCTAGAAAGCACAAATCTTGATCAAAATCACCACATTTGAAGCTTTATTAGACTCAAAATCTGCGTCAAATACTTCTACTTTTTACTCTTTAAGTGCATTTTTTAAAGAAGCATGTTAATAGTTTTACTTAAGTAGATTTTTCCATGTGATACTTTTCCTTTTAAGTATTTTTTGCTCAGTACTTCCACCTCTGCCACTGCCAAACTCATTGTTGAGAACAGAAAATAGACAAAAAAAACAACAACTTCTGGACGTGTTGCTCTCAAAATTCATTTTTTATTCAACAATAGTACAATATCTGGGTGTAACATTTCAAAATAAACGCAGCGACTTCATGAAAACATCAGTGTGAAGCTCTACTCGCTGTCATGAAGTCACACGAACCCAACCTGTATACAACACGTTACATAATGCGGGGCAGATCAGCTGAGCCTTTGACATAGCGAACATGTCTATGCTCTGTGATAAGTCTGTTTGCGTGTGTCGGTCTCATGGCAGTAACTCACCATGACGACGCTCGACGACTCCTCCTCCTCCTCCTCCTCGTCTCTGCTGGTGGCCGCTGAAGCCTGTGAAAAAGTATCTCCAGATTGGGAGGGCCTCTGGGTGAAAACAGGACAGTGTCAGCATGTCGTATTATTGGCAAGCGCTTCACCTCCACAATAGGTCTTGACTCACACGGCTGAGAGCGGCCGGGACATTTATGCCCATTGATTTGTTCAGTGTTTGTCGTTTGCTTTTGATGAATGCAGCGAGACGACTGTTAACGCTGTGCCAGGACGAGGCAGGTTTAAAACGCAGCTCTGGCCTCAGTTTTAAAGCGGACAGAGCGATGTTTCTTAAAGGGCCTGTATTACGCTGTCTCTGATCTGTGTTTATAAAGTCGTTTCCTCATCACAAACGCACCTGGAGTTATGTTTTGTTTCATTCACACATGTTTAACGCACAAACCCTGCATTTTTAAGCTAAGTTCTTCCTCTTGCTCTGTTAAAACGCTCTGTTCTTCATGACATCACAAGGTGGAACGAACTATTTTGAGCTTTGGAGATGTAGACAGACTAATAATAAAGTGTTACTCAAATGAAACATGAAAACAAAACACAACTCCAGGTCTGTTTCTGAGGAAGTAACGACATTCTTACTTGTTTTAACGCTCACAAGAATCAGTGTTGCGTAATATCGGAGCTTTAACTGCAAATACATACATCTGTGTAGCAAACATTACAGAAAACATCGTGTAGTTTTTCATTATTAGTGTTATTGTAGACTGACACGCTGACTTAGCACTAGGCCTTGGAAATACTACGGAGATTAGTGAATACAATGTGGTCCAAGCCCATCAGAAGGTGATGTTTACAGCAGCGAGGGGGAGCGCCTGTCAGCACTGAAACACAAGTGAGACGAGATGGTTAAGGAGAGGACACATTTAGACAATGCTCCAAACAATAAATAAAACTACTGTGTGCTGGAGTTATTCCTCATGTGGCAGGAGAGGCCGGAGTTTGCCCCTGACGACTCTGGAAAAAGCAAAAGACGAAGTTTAAATCTGTCAACTGGACAAATGGCTGTAAGAGTGAAGACGTTTCGCTGCTCGTCCAAGCCGCTGCTTCAGTTCTTTTGCTGTGGATCAGACCTGGACAACTGAGGGATTACACAGACATCGACTCTGGAAAAAAACTAAATCAGTTCCCATTCACAAGGAGAAAGATCTGGGATGCCCATAGAGATCCTGTAATATTTATAGAAGACTTTGGAGTTTGACAGACAGAACTGTAAATCTATCATTTTATTTCTAAAGCACAAAGTGTTCATCTTTAGCTTATGTTTTGACAAGTTTTGACAGTTATAGAATAGAAGGCTGTCTCAAATAAGGCATCTTTTTGAGCTAACTTTGAGATTATTACAGTTCTGTCGGATCTTTCACAGTGAAGAAAACGTTCCACCATCAACAGCTGATTACATTTAAGTTAAATTAATCATTAGTCTAATAATAAGAGTGTTGTCCAGATGCTCAAAATAGCTTCATAATTCTGTGGATGATTCATTCACTCCTCACTTGGATGTAAGTCATTATTGTAGTCACAGTAGCCCTGGGGCAGACTGACCGGAGTGAGGCTGCCACCAGGACTCACAAACACTCTCACTCACCGCTTTTATCCTAGGCAGTGTGGGTGAAGCGTTTCGCCTGAGTATTCCCAGCGGTCTCCCATCCCAGTCCTCACCCGCCCCAGCGCTGCCGAGCGTCTCAGATCAGACGGGCTCAGGCTTTGACGGAGGTTTGGCTGCGGTCGTTGTGCCCAATAACGATTTAGTTATTCAGACATCCTTCAAAACGAAAAAGAAAATCCGTTCATTTTCTCAGATTTCACCAGTTACTGTTTGGTTCAAATGTCTTCATGTCGACACTCATGAACTGTCATAATCCATAATCCACTTTTCACCATTCAACACAGAATATTTTGCTGTAAATTGTTAATCGCTACGGCAACGGTCGTTATGATTATTATTATTCATTACGCTGAAGCCCCCGTGGACATAATCTGACGTCAAGATTGAGCTTTTAGTCCTACCACAGAACAAATAAGTCATCCCCTCTCCTCGTGTATCACATGTGTAACCTCTCGCTCGTGTCCCATAAAGGCGCCGCTGTGAATACTCCCCGTTTCCACGCAAAACGCCGTGTTCTCGTATGAATAGTGTTTTTGTGCCAGCCGCAGGTCTCTGGCTGCTAGACCCAGACCTGCGTGTGAATTGTGTAGCTGTTCTTTTGCCTGACGTGAACTTTCTTCTTCGTTTTCATAATTCCACACGGAGAAGATTACGCCTCTTTAAAAAAATCCAGACGCGCAACGCTTAAAATGCACCATTATATCTGTCAAGCCTCAAGTGGCACCTCCAAATTGTGCTAATGTTCTTCCTCACCTTATTCATTTTCAGTGGAACTAATATGATCTTGGTTGTGTGAAACCCAACACAGGCAGAAGGGAAAGCGGTTGCCTCTGGAAGGATCGGGCCAACGTGCGTGCCAACTCCGGCATATGGAAGGAGAGAAAGACGAGAGGCTGGCTCCATGAAATAAGGCCGTGTTCATTTATAAAGTAGGTTACAATCGAAAAAAAACATCGTGTAGTAAAAGTTGTAGGTTGCACTGCTTGTACACAGACCCACTTTTTTAAATATGGCGTCCGAAAACCCGATCTGACCAAGTCCCTGTGTGGTCTTCCTTTCTTTTCCATTTGACACCCCCTACCTCTCCCCTCCGACCCCCCTTCCCCATCTGCGCCCGCTCCCCGCTCGCATTCGGCGGGCCAGTCCGGGCTTGTTTGTGTAGCGCGGTGCAAAATGACGACAGGCCCGAAGCTGAGGCGTCACATGACTCCTCCGCTCGTAGAAAACAGGCGTGACATCCCGGGCAGAAGGCAAGAGGGATGAGGAGAAGCAACACTAAAAGAAACGCAACACTAGAAGGCCGGGGTCGGAGATTTGTGCTGCTCCGATGGAACCCGAGACCCATAATAGAGGCAACACTTGTGAATATGTAACCAAAGATTGTGGGACATTTAATGAAAGAGTTTACAGAGCCGCAATTGTGCTGCGTAATGTGAAAATCCTTTAAAACTATACGTGGGTGTCCCTTTCAGAGGCAACAAAACCTCGGGCGTTTTGTTGGAAATTGTTAATTGCGATGGAAACAAGCAGCGGTGGATGAAGTACTAGTTTTGTTGAGTAAAATTTGAGATACAGAGCTAAAAAGTTACTTAAGTAAAAATAAAAAAAATCTATTTCTGAAAGTATTTAAGTACCTGATTGAAAATGTACTTAAAGACTAAAAAGTAAAAGTATTTAACACAAGTGTTTTCATTTATTAAAGTGTAAATGTAGTGATTTTGATTAAAAATGACATTTTGTTCAACAGTAACAATACGAATCAATTTCTAATTTTTTCTTATGAATTTTCTGTATTTATTTTTGTTTTGCTTAAAGTCGAAGCTTCAACTCAAAAACATTAGTCAGGATGTGACAAGAACACAGTAAAAATAACTCCTTAAATCATATGAAAAGTACTTTTTACTTTCTACTCCTACATTTTTAACTAGTCTGAAAAGTAACAGTACCTGCTCTCAAATGTACTGAAGTAAAAGTAGAAAGTATCCACTGTGAAATGAACTTAACTAAAGTACAGATACCTAAAAATTCTACTCAAGTACAGTCCTGTACTCCTGTTACTTTATCGTGTTTATTCATGCACATGCGTCAGTCTCACCGTTGGCGTCGCTGCTTCTTGTCCAGTCTCTGAGTTTTTTGCAGAGTCATGCTAAAATGATATTTAATATATTGATATATTTTAAGACGAGGCAGTGGACAGGGAGCTGTGGGTGGATGTGACATGTTAAACACTACACAAATAAGTCAAATGTATTTATAAAGCACATTTAAAAACACCCACAGAGGCTCAAAGTGCTGCACAAAGGCCATAGAAAGTGTAATCTTATAAAACATGCAAAACACAATACAACAAAACAACAAAACAAAACAAATCTTCCACTCAGCTCATGCAAACAAATGAGTTTTCAACAAATATTCAAAAATATTTGCAGATTGGAACAGTCTTCCCCTGGGTATTGGAACAGCACAGAGTCTGAGAAGCCCGGTCATGGAACATCCAAAATAATCTAAAATGAATATTTCACCAGAGAACACTTTTTTGAGGCATAATAAATAATAAAACAACACCACAAACTGAAGTGTTCTACATATAAAAATAATCGGGTGGTCTTTATTTTAATTTTAATGGGTTGTTTATTTTGTTTTTCCGATTTTAATAAAAGTGACACTTAGCTTTGAGACGCAGTGAGCTATTTAGCGTACTACTGCGCACAGATCCTGCTGCATACTCGCCACGTTTGTCACACTCTGCGCTAAAATTCACATTCAATTCAAGAATTTTGAAAAACTTGGTCAGTCATCGAGTCAGATTCTGAAACAACAGCTCATAGATTTGATCCCATTACACAAAATCAAAACACATAGAATGTTCAGAACGGGGGAAAAATGGCCACTTTAAACTAACTGAATTACTAAAAGAGGCCAAACACGAGTATCCAAGAGAAGGAGGCGCATGATTCGATGTTGTAGCAGAACACTGGGTGAAAGCTGAAGCCTTTGGCAAGCTCAGTTGGCAGCCATTTTTTGCTTTCGCTGGCTCATTGGCACTGACTTAGCCTGTTTGGTTATTTTACAGTCAGGCAGGAGTTACAACCAAGCCAATTTATGCAGAACAAGGAATTGAGATTTCGGAGTGTTTGGCTGGGTTAATAGACGTTTGAAACACAGAATTTTAAAATGCAGAATTTCAAATGTGATTCCTCAGGACGCCCGCTGGTTACTGGTGCGAGGCATTCTGAGGTGTTGGCGGTGTGCATTGCTTGGATGTATATCTTGGCTGTCTGTGTAAACATGAGCGTTGGGTCACTCTCAGCCTGTGTGTTGGGATCAGTGAGCGTTAGGTGACAGATACTGAGAATGCCCTGCGCCTAAAATAAGCCCACGCTTCATGAAAAACATCCTGCCTTCACCTTTCACTGCGCACATGCCTCTTCTGTTAAACAAATGAACCAGACTAGCCGGACCAACTCGCAGCTTTCTCTCAGAAGATGGTGCCGTGCTGCGCGTTGGATGCCAAACTCAAACTGAATCACACTGGCAATATTTTAATTTTTATGATTTATTAATGTTATTTTTCTGTTTTGACCATAGACTGTGTAAAAAAGTGGATTAAGTGAGTGTGACGTCTCTCATAGCGTTCAGCTCCAAATGAAGCTCGTCGAGGCTGGAGCAGGTGTAGTGACGGATTTGGAGTTGAGGTCCATATTTGGAAGTTCAACTGTGAGTATCATAGCAACCAAAGAGCCAATCCGGAGTAAGGCTGTTGAAGGTAACGCCCCTTCACGCTCGCAGCGCTGGTTTAGCAGGGAGCGGGCGCTTAGCAACGCTGTCAATCAAACCTGTTGCTAGCGGGAGTGACTTCGGGGAAAGAAAGCGCCTGATTTGTCTGTTATTAATGTTCATATCTTGATTTACAGACACAAAAGTGAAATAAAAACCCCAGGATCATGTAGAGGGTTAATACGAACATTTAAGAACAAAATGACGAGTCTGACAGCAGCAGGTACAGAGAGAGGACACAGTTTTTCAATGTAAAGTGAATTGGAGCCAGAGTCGATGGAGTCGGAAGTGCGCGTAGAACATGGCGGCTAGCAGGTTAGCTACGTCCATTTATATACAGTTGTCCCTCAGTTGACCAGTTAACGCAGTTGACCTTTCGCGGCCTCGCTGTTTCACAGATTTTTGTTTAGTGATCGTGCGTTGTGTTCTGCGTCCTGATTGGCTAAGGGACTGTAGGCCATTTTCCAACGTTCTGCACTGACAAAGACGCCTACGAAGGTTTGAACTTTGAGAGAGTTTAAACAAGAGAGAAATGTGAGAAAATGTTAATGCCTGTGTGAGAACAGTGTATAAAGTGTGTGGTGAGGGGTTTTACAGACAAAAACATAGAGAATAATGTAAAAAATAAAGCTGATACTTCGCAGATTTCGCCTGTTGCGGGTTATTTTTAGAACGTGACCCCCACGATAAACGAGGGACCACTGTATACAGTATATTCTGGCCTTGCATGTCAAACCCAGGAAACTCACTACTGTCAAACTGATAAAACCGACTGAATAAACTATAACACTGCTGTTGTCAAAATCCTGGAGGGAAAAAAACACACATAAGAAATTCTAGGAAATCTTGGATCAATACCGAAACACATCTGTATTCACTTGGTTTCCAAACAACACTGAACACACGCATGTATTGTTTTTGTTTTAATAAATATATTCACCTGCTTGTGCGCTCACCAGGCTCACACACACCAGAGACTGACCCATATAGTTCTACTCAAGTGTGGGTGTGTTAAAAAGAGCTCTGCACCACTCCGCTCCGGCTCCACTCCTCGCTGACCCCGGGACTGCTGTAAATCTGGACACACAAGACCTGCCCCCTCCCCTCCTCCCTCTCTCCGTCCTTCTCGACTCCCCTCTCCTCCTTCACTATCTTTTTTTGGTAAGACACCACCTTTTGTTAAACTGCTGACAAATGAGGTCATTGCGGGATTAGCCTTGCCTTTTATTATAAGCACATGTTTGAGCTGGTCTTATCTCACAGTAAACGTCTTAACAAAGAAATGTATGGAGTTTTAGCTGATAATTTCACGTTTAAAATCGCACTTACAAAACCGCAGACTTAAATAACTGTATCGTTGGATCAGGAGCGTCCGCTTGGTCCACACCTTTGGGCTTTGACGACGCTTGAGAAAAAAAACCCTCTGAGAACTGCTTGTACTCTACGATTACTAGCTTAAAGCAAACAATACGCTCAAATAATCCAGATGGCAAAATCACTAAACAAAACGCGTACATTTGGAGTTTATATCTCTAAAAACAATGGTAGTTCTGTACGTAGCATATGTTTCAGAGCTTAGTTTCAGTTTTACGACAGTTCTAATGTAAAACAGGGAGAGATGCTTTTGGCTTGTGTCTCGCAGCCATGTTAAGGTCTCTCTTAATTATGTGCAGCATTAGAGCCCCATGTGGACTCGCTTTTAAAGAAGAAAAAGAAGTGTCTGTTTTAGGTTTCGGTTGTATTCCGGCTGTATAGACTTTGGCCTGTTTCACAAAGCAGGTTGAACTCACACCGAGTTTAATTTCTGACTTGGAGTTATCAAACTCAGACTGGGTCAACTCTGAGTTTCCTCTTTCAGAAAACAGGTTTGGAGCAGAGTTAGACCTCTCAGAGTTTGTTCACTTTGAGTTTAGCTGAGGAGAAAAGCCTTGATCAATAAATCCCATAGAAGAGGATTCACCATGGCAACGGTAAACGAGAGGAGGCGTCCATCTTAGAGAGACAGGAAGTGACTGAGCACAGGTGAAATTCAGGTTTTGGTATTAAAATGGGATGTTAAGTAATGCAAATGAATACAGAAATAATTAGTATGATGCATTAAAGCACATTTTTATTTGTTGTTACACTTTTACTGTTTTACAATAGTATTTAATGAGCCACAAAAGAACAAGAGAAAAGTTGTACTTGCACTTTGGATCATACGTGAACGACTGAGGAATCCACAGCCTATTTTAAAGCTTAAACCCAATAATTTTGTACATGTTACACTTGAATGATATATTTGAGTATTTGAAGTGTAGTAAAATAAACTGTACTTTTATGTAATTAAATTTAGGCAAGAACTAAACTCGACCAAACTAATGTAAGAAGTTCTCATTAGCAGTGACTAGTTTTACAAATGGAGACAAAATGTACGGAAATAGAAAAAAAAACAAAAAAAAAAACCTTAAACGTTAAATCCTCCTCATTAAACCTTGTTGGAACTGTTCATATGCTTCTATGAAAGAGGAAGTGAACTGTCCAATCGGAGCTCTCCATCAGGGGAACTGTCCAATCAGAGCTCTCCATCAGGGGAACTGTCCAATCAGAGCTCTCCTTCAGGGGAACTGTCCAATCAGAGCTCTCCATCAGGGGAACTGTCCAATCAGAGCTCTCCTTCAGGGGAACTGTCCAATCAGAGCTCTCCATCAGGGGAACTGTCCAATCAGAGCTCTCCATCAGGGGAACTGTCCAATCAGAGCTCTCCATCAGGGGCAGACTCTGGTTAAACTCTGGGTTAGAGAATAAAACCTGCTCTGGTCCAGGTTATGTTCACAGTTTCAGTTTCACATAGACTTAACCTAAACCCTGAGTTGACCTTTTTCAGGGTCAGAGTTTAAATTAAACCTGCTTCATGAAACAGAGCCTTCCTCTCTGTATTTGAATTATGCATCATGGTTAACTTTAAAGAAATAATAATCCTAATCTCAAAACTGTCATAGTCCAAAACCCTTAACTAACAATTTAAGTCATGTTTGTTATTTAACACAGATGGGGAGTGGTGGAATGTAACGAAGTACAAGTAGTAATGTAATTTTTAGGTATCTGTACTTTACTTAAGTGCATTTTATCGTGTATACTTTTTACTTTTACTTCACTACATTTGAGAGCAGTATCTGTACTTTCTACTCCACTACATTTTTGAACAGGACTGTAAAGTAAAAGTACTTTTCATCTGATTCGGGGAGTTATTTTTACCATGATCGTGGAAACATCCTGACTAAAGTTTTCGATTTCAGGTTTCGACTTTGAGCAAAACTAAAATCACAAACACACAAAATTCATAAGAAAAATGTAAGAAATAGATTTGTATTGTTACTGTTGAACAAAATGTGTCATTTTTAATCAAATTACTACATTTACACTTTAATAAATCAACAAGACTTGTGTGAAATACTTTTACTTTTTACCTCTGTAGCTGTACTTTTACAAATAGAAATGCAATAGAAACTACAGAACTATGTGGTAAATGGTAAAGGGGGAGGGGGTGTTTAAGTGTCTTGCCCAAGGACACAACAACAGCATTCATATATGTTTAAGCTCAAACGTTTCAGCTGCAGCACTCCGGCAAGACACATCCAAAATATGACGTCAGTTTGTTATGTAAGTCGCACACACACACAGATCAACACCAGCGCAGTCAAATGGAGGCGGAGTTCTGTAATTGAGGTTACCAACCAATACTCAGAAAAGCATGTCCCAATTTTAAACAACCGCTCAAAAACAAGGAAGTAGTCTGGGTCAAGTAAAACACACCAGAAAAGTCAAATATGAAACGAGACACGCCAAGAATGCAGAGGGTATGACTTCTACATATGGTCATATTCAGAGCTGTCATATTTTTCACATTACAAATCCATTTATCCCAAAGTAACCCTTCTCTTTACAGCAAGCGCTAATAAAAAACTACAAACGGTTAAGACGAACTGCCAAGAAATACAATGAAATCTACCAAACAGCACAACTACCATGTATAGAGCTATTCTCAGGATGTTGGTTTTGGACTAAAGAGACCGTGTTGCCCAAGAATAATGAAAGAAGTTCCAAGAAGGCGGCACATAGCTGGGTTTAAGGTCGCCCGGGGCCTGTCACATTGTAGCTGGCATCAACCTAGTGCCAGGACAGAACAACAGTGTACACAACGGCGTCAAACATCTACTTAACACTCACAAACCACACAAGAGCTGCATTCAGGCTCACCATAGCCACACAGTGGGGAGGAAATGATGACATTTTGCAGAGCTGTCAGCCTAAACATCAGGACGACGGCCTGGTGGAAAATTGTTCTACTGCAAAGACGTTTATTGTGTTTGTAGGTGGAGGAGTGATGAAACACACACAGATCTGGAGAGGGGCCTATTGTTCCTGATAGTTCCCCCCGTTGCAGTTTGAAGGACGGGTCAAATGCAGAGACATGACAAAAAATAAGAATATAGTTGTCCCTCGCTATATCGCGGTTCACCTTTCACGGGCTCGCTGTTTCGCGGATTTTTTTAGTGCAGTTTTACATGCTTTTTTCTACAGAGTATGTGTTCTGCGTCCTGATTGGCTGTTGGACTGTAGACCATTGTGTTGTGCGTCCTGATTGGCTGTTGGACTGTAGACCATTGTGTTGTGCGTCCTGATTGGCTGTTGGACTGTAGACCATTGTGTCCTGCGTCCTGATTGGCTGTTGGACTGTAGACCATTGTGTCGTGCGTCCTGATTGGCTGTTGGACTGTAGACCATTGTGTCCTGCGTCCTGATTGGCTGTTGGACTGTAGACCATTGTGTCCTGCGTCCTGATTGGCTGTTGGACTGTAGACCATTGTCCATCAGTCTCCTCCGTGCCGTGTCTCCTGTCCAGTACAGAATGTGTTCAGACAAATTTACATAAATGTTGGATCTCAGTGTGACTCTGAAGTGCTGTACGTTTGCAATTTGTTTTCTCCCCGACAAAACCCACAATGTCGATGAAACGTTCTGCACCGACAAAGCGAAGGTTTGAACTTTGTGTTTAAATGAGAGAGAAATGTGAGAAAATGTTAACGCCTGTGTGAGAAAAGTGTATAAAGTGTGTGGTGAGGGGTTTTACAGACAAAAACATAGAATAACTGTAAAAAATAAAGATGATACTTCGCAGATTTCGCCTCTTGCGGGTTATTTTTAGAACGTGACCCCCAGGATAAACGAGGGACCATTGTACAAATAAATGTGTGGATTAAGTGTCTTGCTCAAGGATACGATGACAGTATTCATTTGTAGGAGTTGCAAAATCAACCTGTGGATCTGACTGTTCTACCAATGATGTTTATGCCTAGAGTGGGATTTGAACCGCCCACCTTTGGATCAGTGGGCAAATGCTCAACCAACTGAGCTACTGTCATGGATCATTCACACATTTATTCTGTCATATTAAAAACAAATTAAAATGTCCGTCGATATTCATTTCCTCAACATAAACACGGCTCTGAATCATTTAACACAAAAAGTAGATTTTCATTTCTTTCTCCAAAACTCTGAACTCGGGACCTCTCGATTCAAAAGTTATTTATGAAACATTATATTACAAAGAAAATTGATGTCTGAATGAATAAATAAATATCATTGACGCCTAAAAATGGCTCTGTTAAAAATTTAAAAATGCAATAATGCCAATGTACCCTATAGATACGTGATTTTCAGAATTCTAAACTGGGACAGCGGGGTTGGGATGTTTGGTGTAAATCAAACTGTGAAATGAAACACGTAACATCGTCCAGTCTCAGGTCACTGGTGTCACAATCTGAGGGACTTTGTTTGTCTTATTTTCATTTTCAAACACGATTTCCTCCATTTTAGCCAAACAAATGACAATATATTCTCCTTTTTACTGTTGGTGGGGATCAGATAGGTCAAAATATGGGCATCTGGTTTGGACCTGGTCTAGACTTGATGTAGACCTGGTTTAGACCTGGTTTAGACCTGGTTTAGACTTGATTTAGACCTGGATTAGTCCTGGATTAGTCCTGGGTTAGACCTGGGTTAGACCTGGGTTAGTCCTGGTTTAGTCCTGGTTTAGACCTGGTTTAGACCTGGTTTAGACCTGGTTTAGTCCCGGTTTAGTCCCGGTTCAGTCCCGGTTCAGTCCCGGTTCAGTCTTGGTTCAGTCCTGGTTCAGCCCTGGTTTAGTCCTGGTTTAGTCCTGGTTTAGTCTTGGTTCAGTCCCGGTTCAGTCCCGGTTCAGTCTTGGTTTAGTCTTGGTTCAGCCCTGGTTTAGTCCTGGTTTAGTCCTGGTTTAGTCTTGGTTCAGTCCTGGTTCAGTCTTGGTTTAGTCTTGGTTCAGTCCTGGTTCAGTCTTGGTTTAGTCCTGGTTTAGTCTTGGTTCAGTCCTGGTTCAGTCTTGGTTTAGTCTTGGTTTAGTCTTGGTTCAGTCCTGGTTTAGTCCTGGTTTAGTCCTGGTTTAGTCCTGGTTTAGACCTGGTTTAGACTTGATTTAGACCTGGATTAGACCTGGATTAGTCCTGGTTTAGTCCTGGTTTAGTCCTGGTTTAGTCCTGGTTTAGTCCTGGTTCAGTCCTGGTTCAGTCCTGGTTCAGTCTTGGTTCAGTCCTGGTTTAGACCTGGTTTAGACTTGATTTAGACCTGGATTAGACCTGGATTAGTCCTGGTTTAGTCCTGGTTTAGTCCTGGTTTAGTCCTGGTTTAGTCCTGGTTTAGTCCTGGTTTAGTCCTGGTTTAGTCAGGTACATCATTTAACAGTCAGGATCGGTTTAGTTAAAGGTCGTGTATGACACAAAACTGACTCTTGTAGCTTTAAATCATGTTTTAATGTTGTTAACGCATCAAAAACCGATCTGGAGATGTGTTTTGTTTCATTTATAATCTTGTCTGTCTATATCTCCAAAACTCAAAATGTTCCACCTTGTGATGTCATGCAGTGGTAGTTTTCAAGTGAACAGCTCCTTTTACCTTTAGTTCAGTCGAGATTGAGAGATTGGAAATTCCAGGGCTGAGATTATCCAAATGATTCTCGTGAAGGTGTGTGGAGTTTAAAAACACAGTGGAGCACTTCCTGTATTACCACTTGATGACATCACAAGGTGGAACAGAGTGTTTTCCATTTGAGAGAAGAACTCAGCCTAAACATGCAGCGTTGTGAATGAAACAAAACACAACTCCAGGTCTGTTTGTGATGAGGAAACAACATTAGAACACATCAGAGAACAGTGTAATTGTAATGTGTGCACTTTAAAGTACACATAAGTGACCAATTACACTTTGAACTCGACTTTCCTTTGACTTTTGACTTTTGACTTTCGTTTCTACAGCACGAGTCTGAAGGCCCAGATCATGAGTTGTATGCGGCAGTCGTGATGCTGTTGACAGTTTCGATGGCGTTGGGGAAGGCTTCATGTAACGGAGGAAGGCTTTGTTAAGAGCTCCGCATTTGCTCCAACTCTCAAATCCAGCAGGCTTGGCGTTGAGGACATTTGGATTGCTGTGCGCGAGCTTAGGCCAAACAATGGGTCGTGTTAACGCAAAAATGATCAGACTCTTGCAGCTACAACTGTAACTCACTACTCCATTTTTATGTTTCAGATCACTGTTTGTTCTTTCCAGTAATCTGAAAAACTATTGCGAAAGAGGTTTTGAGGAGAGCGAAATGGCCAACTCTCCATGTGAAAAAGCCGGGCACATAAAAGCTCACCGCCGCAGGTCTGTTTGGTAAGTGTTGGCAATGCGAACGGTTGCTTTGGCAAATGATGGTCCTGCCAAAACAAACACTTGAACGCCCATAGCACACAAATGCACATAGACTCACTACGGGGTGGCTTTTATTCAAAGATATGAGAGGAGAGAGGTCTTTTAGTGCGCAGTGTTGACCCAAAAGCCAGAAAAGTAGTTGTAGCCATGGGAGACCGGCGTTTGTAAAAGAGGAGCTGAAATAGCGGCTGGAGTTAGAAATCAGGCGAGATTTTGAATATGTACGACTTAAAGGTCCCACATTATGCAAAATGGACTATAGTGAGGTTTAAGTCATGTTATAATGTCGTTAACGTGTCAAAACTGACCTGGAGTTGTGTTTTGTTTCGTTCACATATGTTTGAGTCACACTTTATTATTAGTCTGTCACATCTCCAAAGCTCAAAATGCTCTGTTCCACCTTGTGATGTCACGAAGAGGTGGTTTCCAAGTGAACATTGATCTTTTAACTTTTGATTAGTTGAAAGAGGAAATTCCAGAGCGGAAATGTTCCAAATGTTCTAGTGAATATGTGTGGAGTTTAAAACACAGCGGAGCACTTCCTGTATCACCACATGATGACATCACAAGGTGGAACAGAGTGTTTTCAGTTTGAGAGAAGAACTGTTTTGTGTGTTAAACGTGTGTGAATGAAACAAAACACAACTCCAGGTCTGTTTGTGGTGAGGAAACAACATTAGAACAGAGACATGGTTACTTTAAACAGCATTTCTAGAGATATAATTCCATGAGCTCTGAATTCTTCACTTTTATTACTTGGGAAGGAGGATGTAGCGATATGGATTAAGAACATTTAAACACAAATTATTATTTTTGTATAATCCACAAAAATAAATTATGATTAGGGATGGGACTCTTAAAAGGTTTGACAATAATCGTTCGTGGGACATTTTATTTAACGTGAGAAACGCCAAAAAAAAGAGGATCCTCCGTTACATCATCAGAGTGTGCAGAACAAAACTACTTCACAACTGTGATCTACAAGAAATCATGAGGGAGATGTCAAAAACAGACCTGGAGTTGTGTTTTGTTTCATTCACACATGTTTAACACACAAAACAGTTCTTCTCTCAAACTGAAAACACTCTGTTCCACCTTGTGATGTCATCATGTGGTGATACAGGAAGTGCTGAACTGTGTTTTTAAACTCCACACACCTTCACTAGAATCATTTGGATCATTTCAGTTTAACAACAAAAGCTAACTGTTAACTTGAAAATTACCACTTGATGACATCACAAGGTGGAACAGAGCATTTTGAGCTTTGTAGATGTTACAGACTAATAATAAAGTGTGACTCAAACATGTGTGAATGAAACTAAACACAACTCCAGGTCTGTTTTTGACACAGTAACAGCATTAGAACATGACTTAAAGCTCACAAGAGTCAATTTTACGTAATACGGGACCTTTAAAACACAAAAATATATCGATAACAACAGAAATATCGTTAAAAAAACACCACCAACAGTTTTAAAAATGTTTCAGAAGACGTTTCTACAGCCTCTTCTTGCTCTGCTGTATAAAACTCCACACAAACACTATAAGAATGCTCCAAAGTTAAACGCATGCCGTCTGCAATCAATATCACAATGTGGTTTTATATTCTCTCCACAAAGCGCACGGTGAGGTCAACAGTGTGGACTTAATACGTTTGGCTCCCAATGTTTGAGCTGTACGTGACCCTTGAGTCTAAAGGCACACCTCACGCTCCGATACCAACAGACCAGACCTTGAAAATACGAGCCAGTTTCTCCCGTATTTACTCAAGTCATACCAGAGGCGAGCCAGTCACTTTTACAGAGGAATTCACAAAGGGGAGCCGGCCTCATCTGCTTTTGTCTGCCGTGTTTGCTCGGAGTGGTTCTTCAGGAGTGGGAGTGGGAGCTCTGTCTGTCCACACCCAAGCTCTGCTCACGATTCGGGCCAATGCCGCTGCTAGTCAAGGGTTAAGGGGGGGGCTCTCCTTTGGGTGTGGCCCCTTTCACCTGTCGGGTCATGCTGTCAGCTTGTGTTGTGTTTGTGCATTTTAGAAATTCAGATGCGCTGGAGGAAAAAGGCCGGTGACATCTGCTTCAGGTGTGAATGAAAACAAGGCAGATTTAAGTTTGTGACAAAGGCGTCCTGCTCACTTTGCCCCGCTGCACAAGGAGACCATCTGCTCTCGGACTCTGGCTTCACACCGGGTAAAAAGCTCATACGGATGCAACGCTAATCCAAATATAGAGCTAGCAAGAACAGAAACCAAGTCAGTTATCCAGTCTTTATCTTACATTTGACCAACTACCGTCTCTACATCAGTGGTGCAACGTAACGAAGTACAAGCAGTAACGTAAAACTGTTATGCATCTGTACTTTTTACTTTTACTTCAGTACATTTGAGAGCAGTATCTGTACGTTCTACTCCACTACAGATGTTTTTTAGTGAAGTTTGAGACCCGCTGAAAAGGCTGATAGTTTATTTTTAACACGTTTGCAGTTTGAGCTAAACAAAAATATACAAATAAAAACAGCTGGAAAAAAAAAAACGAACAAAATTCAGCTTAAATCTTTATCAAAATCACCACATTTGAAGCTTTATTAGATCTCAAACTCCACTCGAAATATGTTCTTTTTACTCTTAGTGCATTTTTAAACAGGTGCTTTAATGCTTTTGCACTTTTACTTGAGTAGATTTTGTCATGAGGTACTTTTAATTGAGTATTTTTCTGCTCCTGTATCTGTACTTTTACTTAAAAGAATCGAGTACTTCTTCCACTACTGCTCTGCATACTGCAATGCATCATGGTATTGACAAAGTACTACAAAACAGGCCGGAAACTTCCAGATGGAAATAATGAAACTAAAGCCAAAGTAGTAACAAACAACACATCCATACAAACGTACCCAATACAATGCTCCATTTACAACTGTTTTGACTGGTCACTGTAGTACGTAGTGACTTTTATAATTATTCATTCTTGTTCAAACTCTTAATTACTCAACACTACTATTGGAACAAATGACGTAATTGTAGGATTAGCTCAAAATGGTCAAATAGTCACATGTTTATACAGCGCTTTTCCACCTTTAAGTCACTCAAAGCGCTTTACGTTAAGGAATCACTCATATGAACCCCTGTCATCTACATCTAAATATTCTAATACAGCCTTCAGCGTCTTCCCTCGTGCTTCAGGAGATCAGCTGACGTCCTCCTCGAGCTCATCGATCTACAGAGCTGGTCATTGTTCTGCGTACGACGAGCTTCAAAGGCAGAAACATGCTTCAGGACACAAAGTCACAGTTGACACGTGTTTTAATCATGTTTATTACCCTCACTCCTTTCAGAAGATCTTTTGATTTAATAACTGTTGCTTCATTTAAACTTCAGAGCAAAGGAATCTTGTAGAGACGTGTAATCGGGGCTGTCGCCAGATATTTAGGGGCCTGGGGCAAGAAGCCTCACATGAGCCCCTTCCCCCCATAATATACATTAATAGATGGAGGATCCAGGACAACAGACCACTTTGTCCCCCCCCCCCCCCCCCCGTCAACTCCCTAGCTTGTATATCATAGACTGTTTATATAAATGGACAAAGCTAACCTGCTAGCCGCCACGTTCCAAACAGGAAGTGATCATGTGCGCGCTTCCGGCTCCATCGACTTTGGCTCCAGTTCACTTTACATTAAAAAGCTGTTTCCCCTCTCTCTGTACCTGCTGCTGTCAGACTCGTCATTTTGGTCTTAAATGTTCGTATTAACCTTCTACATGATCCTGGGGGTTTTATTTCACTTTTGTGTCTGTAAATCAAGATATGAACATTAATTTACGGACAAATCAGGCGCCTTCTTTCCCTGAGGTCACTTTTACTAGCGTTAGCAACAGGTTTGACTGACAGCGTTGCGAAGAAAGGGAAGGGAGCATTATCTTCCACATCCTCACTCCTGATTGGCTCTTTGGTTGCTATGATACGAGCGGTCGAAATTTCAAATATGAAACTCGGCTCCAAATTCGCCGCTATAACTGCTCCAGCCTCGATGAGCTTCATTTGGAGCTTTATACAGTCTATGGTATATATGTATATGTTTATTCGTTTTTTAAATTATTATTATGTTTTTTTTCCACTTCCATCCTCATCATCATCATGACCTCTACTGTTGCGTCTCCGCTTTTACTTTGACAAGAAGCTAACCACAAACCTCTGTCTTGCTCTTATATTTCCCCCTTTTGTATACCCAAAAAATGCACTCCAAATAAAACAAAATAAATAAACGATAGCCCTCGTTGCCCTAGAACTAAACCACAATTAAACTTTTCCAGCAGGCGCTCACACGGCGAAGGGCAGGTGACCCGTCTGAAGCCGTACGTGGCGTGACTCAGGTCCGTAGGAGGATCCCGCGGCAACGCACTTTTAAAAGACGGGGTTTTGTTCATTCATCCCTCAGCACGTCCCAAGAATGGTACGGGGAGGAACGAGCGTGGAAGGCTTCGAGTTGACCCCGGCTAAGTGAGTGGGTATGGCTAAAGGCCCAAGGGAGTGACAACCATGAGGAAGACACACTGCAGGTCCTGTGATAGCCGTGTGAGTAATCCCTCCCTCCTCTCTGCACGGACATGTGGTTCAGGGCCCTTAGTCATCTTCCACACTTTCCCCTCCTAGCTGCCTCTCCCCATGTCTCCTCGTCTCCTCCTCCTCCTCCTCCTCTCCTCCTCTGTCTCCTTCTCCGGGGTTAAGAAGATCCCTCCTCAGCTCGGGCCGTCCCACAGGGAAACTCGACAGACTAGCCTCGCTCCGATGACTCATTCACTAACATTGAGAGTCCACACCAGCCCTGTTCTGCTCCACTCCCAACAGCCCCACGACGCCACACCCAAGCGTTAGAGCTGCAAGATAAATCCGAATCGTATCGAAATCGGTGAATCTGAATGAACTAAATCGCCGAATCTGCGAAAAGGCTGCAGTTTTTGAAGTACAGACATGTCATTTTTATATTAGTATGTCAGTTCGTAACTTCACTCTGCTGGTATTTTTTCATTACAATGTGAACTTTGAACACAACCCTATGATTTATTAAAACATAAATCGCTTGTCAGAAGTAAAAAATAGCAGGTATTGCCAGTTCGTTCAGCTGGCAGGGAGCGTGGTCATCCAGCCTCTCCTGTTATAACTAATGTCTACATCTCTCAGCTAGAGTTCAGAGGTCAGAGCAGGGGCGGCGCCAGGCATTTTTGGATGGGGGAGCTAAGCGGGAAGGGGGGGCTAAGGTCTTCAATGTGGGTGCTCTCCTAACAATAGAGCGTATCCCCCTACCCCTATAGCATGTAGTGACTTATAAAACCTAATAATGGAATTCTTTATTTTATTGTATCCTCATTTGAAACACTCTGTGCCATTCAAACATTTTTAATCAAAACTTGACGTCTCTGAAAGTGAGGAAAGATCTTTTTGGGAGCCGTGTGGGAGCATTGGCCCCATCAAGCCCCCTTTCCTGGCGCCACTCCTGGTTAAGAGTTAATTAAACTTTTGATTTAGTCCTAGTAAAGTTCAAGTCGGGTGTGTTCTTGTGTAATTCGTATAGTTGACTTCTGGTGGTTTTGTACTAGTTCTTTTTTAGTTTTACTGATTAGGACCGACACAGCGATTAACAACTTAAAACTAAATATCTTAAAAGTCTTTTGAGTTTAACAAAGTCCCCAAACGTTGCACACAGCTATACAGAAAGCTAAAACACATGAATAAAACCTGGTTTACCCTGTAGTTACTCAACACTAGTTTGGACCCGTTTTCTTGCTAGTTTTGTCACGTAGTGTTTACCAAAACTATCAAAGAGGTAGGGGAGTCCACTAAAGAAATTCTAGGTCAACTAAAAGACAAAAGCTCTTAAAATGATTAGGATCTCACACAAGCACAAGCAAACTGCATCTTCAGAAGTGAAAAGGCAGCTCAAACGCTCCAGTCGTTCACCAACACTTCAGCCAGGGGTGGTGCAAGGAAGGGGGCTTGAGGGGGCCCTAGCCTCCTCTAGAATAGCCACAGCACATCCCATAGCTCCCCCAAAGATTTCTGCCCCTTTCACAGTGTTCAAAATGAGACTACAATAAAAAATTATGACTATATTAGCTTTTATAAATCACTACAGGAGCGAGCTACATTTAAATTTATGTAAAAACAGCAAAGTAAACGTGGAAAAGGACACGGCCGCATTCATACAAGACCCCGGACTTCAGCCAACTCACTCCTTTCTGCTGTCGTTCATATCCATCTCAATCCATAAGAGGGACACACCGATCCAGCTTTTTCTCTTCCAATACAGATATCGATACAGAATCTGCCGATACCTGACATTAGCCGATACCAGTGTAGAGTCAGAAAAAGCATTTATTTCTTTAAAACACAGTTAACCTATTACACAAGAGATCCAAGTGTGTTATGCAACTGTTATTTATGCTTCAAATAACTTCTGACCAGCTTTGTATGAATAAAAGTTCAAACATTATGAGGCGTTCTAAGACAAAATCAGCCTGGAAATATTTGTATTACATCCAATTAAAGGCGCAATCATGATATTGACTTGACCATAGACCAGGGGTGTCAAACAGAAAATCAGCAAAACCACATTAGCAAAACGCCTTCTCTCAAAGGGCCAGATGTAAAATAAATCTACTTTTTTTTTAACTTGTTAACTGTTTCTGTAAATATGGCTGTGGAACTGCATATCTCCTGATAAAATTACATTTTAAGACCATCATACCTTTTAATTTAACTTGTCGAGGGCCACATAAAATGATGTGCAGGGCCACATTTGGCCCGTGGGCCTTGAGTTTGACACACGTGCCATAGACTGTACATATAAATGGACATAGCTAACCCGCTAACCGCCATGGTCTTAAAATCTTTGTATCAATATTGTGTCTGTAAATCAAAATATGAACATTAATAAGAGACAAATCAGGCGCCTTCTTTCACCTTCTAGCGTTAGCAACAGGTTTGATTGACAGCATTGCTAAGTGCCCACTCCCTGCTAAACCAGTGGTTTAGGCGGGAAGAGGCGTTACCTTCATCAACCTGGCTCTGGATTGGCTCTTTGGTTGCTATGATACTCACAGTCAGAATTCAGCTCTGCTCCAGATTGGCCGCTCTAACTGCTCCAGCCTCGATGAGCTGAATTTGACTGGAGCCGAACGCTGTGACGTCGCACTCACTTACTCCACTTCTTTGTACAGTCTATGGACTTAACTGATATCACGAGACCGATACCCGATCCAGCAAATGTTTCAGTATCGTATCGGTGCATCGCTAATCCATATAATCTTCATAAAACTCTACGTCAACTATACAAACTTTGATCAGCTAAGACTCTATCGATTGATTCATAACTAAAGACAGGATCCTTCCAACGAGGACATCCAAACCGTGACCCACGAGCCTCTCCTCTCGTCCCTCACTTCCTTTACTATCCCTCCGTTTATATCGTCCTCCTCTCCCGTATATATCGCCGCTCTCTCTCTCTTCTCTTCGTCTGGTGTCTTGTCAAAAGCGTCTCTTTGTTTACGTGTCTTAATGCTCCATCTGCCAGCCTGCAGTGCCACAGCCCGTACTGTATATCCCAGCTCTCAGCCAGTTTGTTTGGGTCTACACGGCCTGTCACTCTACCTGCCTATCTGCTGCTCAGCCTGGCGTCTCTCGTGGTGTGGAATAATGTGGAGTGAAAACAGCTGAGGACACAAGACCAACTCCCCGGTCGCCATTATGTCAAACTATAGAGGCTGGACAGATGCACTGAAACATGGAGCCGTCTTTTCATGATGATTATACTCATACTTTTTACTTTTACTTCACTGTTTTTGAGAGCGGTATCTGTACTTTCTACCACACTACATTTCTGAACAGAGCGGAAAAGTTAAAGTATTTTTTCTTATTGTCTGAGACCCGCTGAAAAGTCTGAGGGTTTTATTTTTAACACGTTCATAATTTGAGAACGAAAATACACAAATAAAAAACAGCTGGAAAAAATATCGATTCAGTTGTTTCTATTGAACAAAACTCAGCTCAAATCTTTATAAAAATCACCACATTTGAAGCTTTATAAGACTCAAAACCTGCATGAAATACTTCTACTTTTTACTCATTAAGTCCATTTTTAAACCGATACTTAAGTCGATTTTTTACGTGATCGTTTTGAGTATTTTTTTGCTCCAGTATCTGTACTTTTTCTACACAACAGACGTAAAAGTACTTCTTCCACCACTGCCAATGACACGCAGCACATCTCAAAAAAAGTGTTTCAACAGGAGAAAGAAAGGTTTTTGTGCATAAATGTCATTTGCACCAGCTTCATGCAGAGATGATCAGATAAAAAGCATCTGAAGGGAATAAAAGACACATTTGAAAATATTTAGGATGACAACAATCATATAATATACAATAATAACTATGGCTATAACCGGAGATCGACAGATATGGGTTTTTTTATGGCCGATACTGATATTGATTGTTAAGAATCCAGAGCAAACGATGAGCTCTGAGCCAATATGTTGGACCGATTTTGATTATTTCCCCAAATTCTGTCATTTAAATTTACTAGAAACTTTTACCACAGAATTAGGCTGTGTAGTCACGTTTTGTGCAGTTATTTCTTCGTATTATGTGGATTCTTTAGGCAGCAGATCGACTAATCAAAATATCGGCCTGTGCTGGAGATTTAAGGCCGATATCTGGTATGCTAAAAAGGACAAATATCGGCCAACCCATATATCGGTCTATCTCTAGCTATAACATTCTTTTAACAGTTTTTATTCAGGCTGCTTTGTGCTCACTGCTCTACTTTTACAAATGTGGATTAGCTGTAGTTATCCTGGAGGTCACAAACACAAAACGACTCATTTAAAAACACTGATTAACTAAAGAAAGTCTCGTACAACAGTGATGTCAGCCTCTACATGAAACCCTCGGCACGCTGCGCACATCGTTGACCATTGCAAGAGCAATAAGGATTTTTAGGGGCATTATGACTGGGTTAATATAACACAGCTGCCCCTAAAAGTCCCTCACTTTTCTTGCTGCCTTTTCGTTCTCTCTCTCCCTCCCTCTCCCTTTTGGTTCTCTCTCTCCCTCCCTTTTCCAACTTCGTTTCATTCCAAACTTTTGAGATCAAACTGCATGCGTTCTCTGGCTGCAGTGGGGCTGGTATCTGCTCAGTGAAACGCACACTTTTGGACTGACCAACAGGTTTGAACTGCGCAGAGAAACTGACCTGGAGCTTAAGCGAGAGCCAAGCTGCTGTGTGTTCCACTATTTTTGACTTGTATGTTTGAAATAGAGTTTTATTGGGATTTGCAGTGACGTTTAAAGAGAGAGGTGAACAGGTTCAGAAATGAAGAAGAACATAACAAACGTTCACCCCATCGTCATGTTTCTACAGCATCTTTACACTGTTTTATTTGAGCGTTTAACAAGTTATTTTTAGGATTACAGATTCACGGCTGCCAAGGTCCCCGGTGAAGGTCTGACGGAGCCAAGTTGAAACACAGAATAAAATATGCGATGTTCAGAGATGCCACGATGAGAGCGATGAGGGAGTAAAGAGAACAGCTTCATCAAAACAGCACCGAGGTGACGTTTGGTACGAGTCCCAAATGAGCCAAATTACCCCGTTCAATACGTAATATAAACAGATTACACTTAGAGTAAATGTTCCAACAACGTCATTAGCATGGCATTTATTGTAAAGTATAAAAAGTTCCACCGTGCTGCTTTAAATAAAGAAGTGAGTGAAGGAAGGGGCCAGATTTATTGTGGTCTTAAGGGGAGATAATGCAGTTTTTTCAGTTTTTTTACTCAGTTTGGCGTCTTATCACACAACTTTTCATGTGGAAATGACAAAACTGTCCACTCTGCACTGAAACATGTTTTGATATTTAATTTAATCAACTTTCAGCCATAGAGTTTAATGGGACAAAGGCTGTTTATCTACATTTTCCCCTCATAAAGACATAAGGATCAGGCCTTAAAGTAGCACCTACACACACCAAACTTTACAATTTTGGACTTAACAAGATTTTGATGAAACATACACAAGGATTTTTTCATATCTAATTCCAACTCAGATTTATTCAAGTTTTAACTCAAAAATATTAGGTGAAATTTGATTTTTTTTGGCAAATTTTCAGCCCGATCTAGTTTTGCTAGATACTAAATAAGCTCCAGAATCCCCTCTGTGTATTTTTAGGATTAAATTTGACAATAAAAAGAAACAAGAAATTTAAACCTGGCTCCTTTTAAGTTTCTGTTTTGACTGTCCCAAAAATGGTCAGTTTTTGTCTGTTTTTACACATAAAACGCCTTTTTTAATAAGAAAACATTAACTGAGGGAAAACTTGTAATACATTTGTTTCTTAGTTTTATATAAGTAAACTATAACAGAAGTTTGAAAGAGATGCATCGAAGTTTAAATTTTTTGTCCTATTCACCTGCAGTGTGGCCTTGTCTTTTGGCTTTATACCTGAGATTCAGTTTGGGGCTTCCGTAGCTGTCCTTAAACACGTCCCATCTCTAAATCTGCCAGTCTACAGTGATTACAGACTCTAATCACCAAAAACATTCTCGCTTTGGGGAGATAATGTGATTTTAAAGCGTGTGTAATACCACGGAGACGAGGCTGGCGGGGAGCTGCACACCGCGCTCTTTAATATCACCGTTTTAATCAGAGCTGCTGATCAGATTCCCATGTAGCTGCATGTAGCCACACAACCTTTTCAAACCAAACTCCGACTCGCCTTAGGAGGGCCTTCAGTCTGGTGCTATGGCTTTAAAGTGAGAGCGAGAGATGGAGACGTACAGTGTGTATGTGTGAGCGCTGAATTAACTTAGGAGAAAATGGGACCACAGGTGCAACTAAAGAGATTTGACTTGAACGCCGCAGTGACCTTTTTAGATTGAATATGTTTGAGTCTTTACATTTTCTTATGCTGTGGATGGACGATTCAGGGATAACACACATTTACAAGCAGCTAACGTTCACCCGAGCTTGAGATTTTGAGTTTTAAAACATAAGAACGACCAGTTATAAAACCATGAACGACCCTGGTGACTAACAAAGGTTGGACTGGAGCAGGGTTTTTCTTCTTCTTCTTTTTTTTTTTTTTTTTTTTTTTTTACAGTAGATTTGCAAGTTTCTAAAGGCTCATAACATAAGAACAACACAAACTTTTAATAGCACTTTTGATTTGGATAAAACTGTTAACTATTTTGAGCTATAAGTTTTATTTTAAGTGCTATTCTGGCAAAAGGCTGGACTGGACACACCCTCTCATTCAGTGTTTATTTTATTTTTTTTACAACTTTCTACAATTTATATAAACACAGAAGACATTAGACATATGAAGTAACATATTTAGAATTATTTAGCAAAGAAAAAAGTAAATAAATCTATTAAATGTGTTTTTTTTTTAGATTTTATATTCATATTTAGTAGCGTTGTATCACTTTTTTCTTTACTACATAATTCCATATATGTTGCTTCATATATTTGATGTTTTCTGTGTGTGTATAAAATGTAAAAAGTAGTAAAAATAAATAAAAATACTGAATGAGAGGGTGTGTCCAGTCCAAACTTTTGCCAGAATAACACTTAAAATAAAACTTACAGCTCAAAAATACTGAACCGTTTCACCTAAATCAAAATTTCTGTAAAAAGTTTGTGTTGTTCTGATGTTTGAGCTTTGAGAAACTTGCAAATCTGCTGTAAAAAAAAAAGAAAACTGTGCTCCAGCCCGGCCTGTTTGTCACCAGGGTCGTTCATGGTTTTATTACTGGTTGGTCTTATGTTTTGAAAGTTAAAATCTCGAGCTCCGGTGAACGTCTTACCTATGTGACACTTGCAGCAGGGAGACGCCACTGCAGGACTCCAGCTCTATTAATTACATAAAGCATCTCAAGTCAGGATGCTAAATTCATTAGCGAGGTATGTTGGCTATGCTAGGGTCAGGACAGATATAGAAACAGCTCTCCAAAACAACTCCTTCACCACTTAACACACTGCTCACAAATAATCTGCAAATATGTCAAACTTTAAAAGAAATCCATGACAAGTTTAGCTTTTGGTTTAAGTACGTGTCTAGACTCGAAATGTTACATGTTTTAAAAGTTATTATGGGACAGGTGGGACTTTAAATAGATCTACCTTTGTGTTTTTTGTTTTTTTTGGGGTTTTTTTTTTTGGTGTGGCCTATTTTCTACACGCTCAAAGAAAGAAAAAGATACATTGATTTCTGTCTATAATCGTTTATCTCAGAGCTCACAGCAGAATGGGGCCAGCTCACAAATGGGATTTCTACAAGTATCATGTGGAAGTTTGTCACTGCATCACACGCCTCTGAACTAATCTACAGTTTTTTTAATTTCATGTTAATTACAACCTTCTAAACTGCCAACATCCTTATTATATTAAACGACACAGAAAACACCCATAGCATTTCATGTATTTATATTATTCACCAGTTCAAATCCTTTACATTTGATCCGGTGAATGTTTTTTTATTTTTTTTTAAGTTTGATGAGTTTCACCAGTTTTACTCACAGCTCAGGAAAATGAACTGAGGGCTCACGTGGGCCAGAAACTGGGACTTTGTAGGCCAGTTGAATAAATGAAGTCACCTTGCCCGCAAAGACCCACGCTCGGACGCACTTGACATCCTCCTGAGACAAACTCCACAGCTTCAGAACAACACGCGTGAACAGTGCCCTGCTGAGCGCGTGCCCTGCTGAGCGCGTGCCCTGTGTGTTACCTGAGGCGCAGGTGGCAGCATCCGGACAGAGGATGGACAGAGGATGGACAGAGGATGGACAGAGGATGGACACGAGGGTCTGTCTGGAGGTGATGAGTTGAACTTCTCCGTGTCCGTGGCCTGGTGTCGCCTGGTCACGTTGGTGTTGATCCTAATTGAGCAAAAAAATATCCTTTTTCAGAGACGAGGCCAAACGAGAGTCTTTAGAATGAAGTGTCCCTTAGTCCTTATTTGTGCAAAAGGAAAAAAAAAAAAAAAAAAAAAAACCCGCAGACGCAACAGTGTCTGGACTCCTCCGGTCTGCCCCCTCCCTTTGCCCCTCAGAGATCCCCGTGCGCTCCCCGTGCGCTCCCCGTGCGCTCCCGGTACCAGCCGGACACTTCCCGGTCTCCTTCTGGAGACAGTCGCAGGAGCAGCCGCCGTCACACAGCATTATGGGTAGGATATTCCCAAACAGCTGGAAGGAGCTGATATATGGTGCTGCGCCCTCGTGCTGCGCCCTCGTGCTGGGCCCTCCCCAACATGGACCGGTAACCTGGTTATTTTCAGCGTGTCACTGGCGCGTCTCCAGTTCCACCGGACAGGGCCCCTCAGCCGATTAGAGACAGATAACTTCATATCGATTAGGATGTGTAGTCTGGAGCTGGAGTGAGTAAAGTGCGCTGGTTCCTGTGGTGTTGTCTCGGCACGAGGCGTCCACAAACACTCTTCATCCAAACGGAGCACGTCCTCCGCTGCTGCGCGCGTCTCGTCTGCCGCGCGCTCAAGGTGTTCCCCTCTTTTATCGATACTGGGAGGCAATGAACAGCCCAGGTTTATCACACACCTCTTTCCTCGTGCCACACGCTGGTGCGCTGCGTCCTCTGGCGGCGGTGATGCGTCATGACGCGTCACGGTCGGGACAGTTTAACACTTTGTGGGATCAGGCGCGCGCTCCTCTTCAGAGCTCTGCAGACTCGTGCCTGTCAGCTGCCTCGAGTTTGACGAGGAAAGTCCACAACCAGAGAGATTTTCACAATAAAACACTTAGAACGTGAAACAAAAGTCCACAACCAGAGAGATTTTCACAATAAAATACTCAGAACGTGAAACAAAAGTCCATAACAAGAGAGATTTTCACAATAAAACACAACATGAAACAAGAAAAGTCCACAACAAGAGAGATTTTCACAATAAAACAATATGAAACAAGAAAAGTCCATAACAAGAGAGCTTTTCACAATAAAACACAACATGAAACAAAAAAAGTCCACAACAAGAGAGATTTTCACAATAAAACACTTAGAACGTGAAACAAAAGTCCACAACAAGAGAGCTTTTCACAATAAAACACAAGCGACAAATCTACAGCCACAAGGAGATATTTATAAAAGTTTATTTTACATTGTTCTTGAGTCGTTATGTGTTTTATGTTAAAACTGTTTTATCTTGAAGGATTTGAACAGAACAGTGTTCACCTCTGTACTTTTACTTTTACTTGAGTAACTTTTTGCCTCTGTATCTGTACTTTTACTTGAGTACTTTTTCTCCTCTGTACCTGTACTTTTACTTGAGTACTTTTTCTCTTTAGTACCTGTACTTTTACTTGAGTACTTTTTCTCCTCTGTACCTGTACTTTTACTTGAGTACTTTTTCTCTTCAGTACTTGTACTTTTACTTGAGTACTTTCTCTTCAGTACCTGTACTTTTACTTGAGTACTTTCTCTTCAGTACCTGTACTTTTACTTGAGTACTTTTTCTCTTCAGTACCTGTACTTTTACTTGAGTACTTTCTCTTCAGTACCTGTACTTTTACTTGAGTACTTTCTCTTCAGTACCTGTACTTTTACTTGAGTACTTTTTCTCTTCAGTACCTGTACTTTTTCTCTTCAGTACCTGTACTTTTTCTCTTCAGTACCTGTACTTCTCTGGCCCTCAGTCGTTCTAAACTCGTTGATTTCTTGTTCTCTGTCAGAGCAGTGGGTGCAGTTCTCCAAATGGTCTCTCCACCCATAGAGGCGGCGGCGGTGGATGTGGTGGCGGCGGCGGTGGTGGATGAGGTGGTGGTGGCGGCGGCGGTGGATGAGGTGGTGGTGGCGGCGGCGGTGGTGGATGAGGTGGCGGACGTCGTGTGGGCTCCATCTATGACGACATCCACACCAGCTCTGTGGAGGAGGTTTTAAAGAAGATATGACGGACATTTTTGTGAGTTTAGAAACAGAAATGACAAAATAAGAATCACAGGTGCGTTTTTAAAATACTTTAACACAAAAATAATGAAAGAGGAAAGATTCTCCAACTAATTTGTGTTTTTAAGATAAGAAATTACTTTATTAACAATTATTTAAGATTTATATACAGAGTTTTCGGATCAGTGATGGAAGAAGTACTTTTGTTACTTAAGTAAAAGTACAGACACTGAAGCAAAAAAAAAAATACTCAAGAAAAAGTAAAAGAATCACATGAAAAATTAAAGTACCTGTTTAAAAATGTACTTAAAGAGCAAAAAGTAAAAGTATTTTGTGCAGATTTTGAGTCTTTTAAAGCTTCAAATGTGGTGATTTTGAAGATTTGAGCTGAATTTTGTTCAACAGAAACAATTTCATCTTTTTTTTTTTTCTATCTGTTTTTATTTGTATATTTTTTTCCCTCAAACTATGAACGTGTTAAATTAAACCCTCAGCCTTTTCAGCAGCTCTCAAACTATAATAAAAATACTTTTACTTTTCAGTCCTGATCAGAAATGTAGTGGAGTAGAAATGAAGTAAAACGTATCCACTTAAAGTACAAATTTTAAGTATCTGTATTTACTTAAGCACAGTACTTTTACTTTGTTCTGAACACACACAGTACTTCACATTATTACTCATTCACTGCACACACTGCGCTCACATTCAGACCTGCTGGGGCCACATCCATGGACAGATTTATGATGAAAAGAAACACGTTGGTGCAAAGATTCGATTTTCTTTTTTTTCTTTTTTTTAATCATCAGCAGAAAATACTTTTAAATAAACTTTACTGCAAACCAGGGCTGAGTCATTTGAGCAGAGCTGAGTCCGAGGCTCAGAGGGTGTGGGGCCGTCCTGCTGCTTTTAAAAGGAACTAAACTACACAAATGAGTCAGCAGGGCCGGTCCTGACTATAAGCAGACTGAGCAGCTGCTGAGGGCCCCAAGGCCACCAGGGGGCCCCCAAGAGCCCAAACATTTGTACATAAAATAATATAAAATGTAAAGTTATATGAGAAACAGTGGTCGGATGTTTACAGCAGCCTAAATATCCCTCTATAAAGATTAAATGTTATTATTTTTTTATATAGTAGTAAAATATCTGCTGCCTACATTTGTTTTATCTGTGTTTACCCCTGAGCCACTGAGGTACTTTTAAATGGCTGTTTTACAAGTTAGATTTAAACATTTCAGTGTTTTGGTCCGATAAATAGAAACACAGTTGGACAAGGAGCAGAGTCATAATGTCGTCAAATCCCCACTGTCCAGGGGCCCAGAGACACATTCTGCTTAGGGCCCCCTGAAAGCTATGGCCGGCCCTGGTGGTCAGTGTTTGTATCGAAGTATCAAATATCAGCTCTGATACTGGGGGGAAAAAAAGTCTGGACTGTGTATCAGTTTCATGATACTGGTTGAGCAGATATAACTTTAGTCTTTAATTCGATGTAAGGAGATTATTTTCATAATGTTTAAACCTTTATTCATACAAAACTGTTCAGAAGTTATTTGAAAGATAAATATCAGTTGGGTAACACATTTGAATCTCTTGTGAAATAAGTAAAAAAGTGGCATTTTCCGCCTTTTCACTGATCTCAGGTAAAATCGGGTACCAGCAGATACTTAAACTCAAAGTATCGATATTGGTGCGTCCCTGTTCATGAGAATAAGCAAAACCAGCATTTGTCCATCAAGAGGACGGGCCATACCTCATGTTAACTGTTAAGATTAGAGACAATTTAGATTCATTTTCAACACCTTTTAGTCGTCGGATCTGGCAACCTGATTGTATAATCGGTTTGAAAAACAAAAACCCAACATGAACATTATGCACCAAGTTTCTGAACTGTGATGTTGATTTATTCATGTTATTTGAGCCTAATTTGTTCATGAGGACACAAGGGAAGAGGGAAACCCACCTCTACTTGTATGGGACAAGAGTCAAGAGATTTTTTTTATTGTAGGAAGTGTTTTAATGTAACAAAATGAGTTAATTGTAATTAATTTTGTTACACGATTATCTCTGAGGAAATGAACAGTCCCGTCCGTTCCTCTGTAGAACATGTAAACAAAGTGTCCTTAACGTTTTTCCCATTGACAAACGAAATAAAATAAATGTTTGTGCATCAAGTAAAGTTCCTCAATAATCCCAAAAACACATTACATGGCTGTGAATTCATTTATTTCTTCCATATTAGCAAAACAACATATTAAAATAGATGAAACTGTTAAGATGCAAAAGCTGCGGTTCAAAAGCAGCAGCTCTGAACATTTGTCCAAAAGTAAAAACAGAAATATTCATGTGAACTTAAGCTCTGTAAAGTTACTCTGATCCTTGTTCTCGAGCGTCTGTTACAAGTGTCCGGTCTGTAGGAGCGTGTACTTTGAGGTGAATCGTTCCACACTTTCTCCCTCCAGGAACTTCATGGCTCTCCAGTGGATTTTGGAGCAGTTTTCCGGCTGCCCCAGTGGTCCCAGCTCCTCCTGGATGTACTGCAGCCAGAGATCTTCAAAAAAACAACAACGAGAGTTCAGTGTTTATCTGCGTGACCCGTCAGTCGTCCAGGTACGACTCAGTTCTGCCAATTTATAATCTACAAACTCATTCTTCTAGTCTGTACTTTGTGATCTCAGTTTAAAATGTTCATGTTCAGACTCTTTACCGTCGTCCGAGGTGCCAAACTCCTGCAGGGCTCTCTCAAAATAGTCTCTTAAGTTGTTTATTTTTGGCATTTCCTGCACAGATAAATTGATTCAAATGCACATGTGGCTTTAATACAACACTGTTATTAAAGCTTTTACTTACATTTTATGTTTTATTTAGTTATATAAGCGTATACTTACTTGTTCTTTCTCTATTTCAATCATTTTGGTGAAGAAGTTTTTGGACAAAGGGCGGATTTCTTGTAAGCTGGAGGAAGAAGGTTTTTTTTTTTTATCTTAATATGTCCAAAAAAAATGAAATGTACAGTGTGTATTTCTCTGTCATTCACCTGGTAAAGGTTTTCTTTGCTTTCTTATAGCCCCCAGAGGAGTAAGACCAATCGAGGAAGCCGTCCTTCATTTCCATGGCAACAGTCGGGACAGGAGACAAAAGGCCACGCTGAACAAACGAGACAGAGAGTTTAAAGAGAAACGTTACACAGTTTAAACCAGGCGCACGAATGATCCCACGTAACATGATTCTTTTATTAGTTGATAAAAACTAATCTGGGACATTACCTTGAAAACAGCCTCGGTCTCTTCAGCGTCGTGATTGGACAAACTCCACTGAACCTGCAGCTGCCACAGAGGAAGACTGTCCTGCTCCAACGAGGACAAAGAACAGAACAGAAGTGAGACTTTTCATCCTCTTAAACCGCCGTGTGATGCTTGAATACAGATTGTCCTAAATGTGTTAATTAGAAGCAGGGAAATATGAAAGAGTAAAAATACTGAGTGTACTTCCAACTCTGCTGACCCCAGAACCCCAGAGCCCGTCAAAACTGTGAATGTCTTTGAAGATCAGTGACTGGACATGACCTTATTCTCTGGAGTTCGTCTCAGTTCATCTGTGGCGCAGCTTTTAAAAAATCACTTTGTTTATATCAAATTTACTACAGTTTCACCTCCGAGGACACATTTTGGATTGTCTTGGCCACAATGCACATTTTTAAAAGAAGAAGAGAATACAATGTTCAATTTAGACTATTTTTAAAAGTTAAGAATGTTCAGAATATTTTTTATTTTTTTGTAAAGGCAGATGTCTGCTCCTGTCAGCAGCTCTTCACATGAGACTCACTTAATAGTTTTTTCAAATCATCGTTCAAATGTTCTCTCAAAATGATTAAAACGTACAACGAATGACTTCAAATATGTGGGTATCATTTTTCTCAGAAACTGCATAATGTAAAAAGAGAATTATTTGTTTTTTTACTCTCATCAGGTCCAATCAGCCCAAATATCAAAGATAAATTAATAAAGTCATGACATGAAAGAGCTCGAGTCTTAGGAGGTTAAAACAGTTTCAATGTTTTTTATACGACATAACGGTCACATCTAGAGTCCACACATCAAAACCAACGTTACAAAAATGAAATGAGATGCATCTGGTAATGAATCTTTTAAATATGCAACGATCCCACTAAAGGCTTGTAAATGTGTATTTTTAATGTGTGTTCACCTGCCCAGAGACTGCACAGGGAAAGGAGCTAAATCTGGTACAAATCACATTTTCTTTTGTGAGATTAATGAATTTGTACATGCTCCCTGACAGATAATGAAGAAAGAGACTTTTCTCTTTAACCACGCCACAGTATAATACATAAATATATTATAAATACAGTGTCACAAATACGTGTCTGATGTGAACACTGTGATGATTCTGCTTCAACATAAAAGGCTCATTTCAGTCTTTTTTCTTAAACAAAGAAACTTGCAGAGGGTATTTCAATCTCGACTAATTGGGTCAAGAAGCTGGCCCACTTATAGTACTCGCCTCCCCCGAGACAGCGCTGCTACTGCGCCTGTTGGGGGCGCACCACAGTCCTGCAGTGAGGTCACACATTAAACATTAAATACACACCTTAGGATTAACCTTTGTGAGCGCCTCCTGGAAAAGCGCGTCCACATTCTTACTCCCGATCTGCATGAGTTTCTGAAGACTCAAGCTCCACGTCGGCACGGACTGGCTAAACTGCCGTGTTGCTGCCATGGCAACACTGGCCGCTCCCTCGGCGTCTCCGTTTGAAAGTAGTATCTGCAGCTGGTGAGATCAGAGAAGTTTAAATAAATGTGCAAATGATAAGACGAGATGTTAACTTAAAGCAGATCTATTCTGCAAAATGGATTTTTCAGAGCTTTTAACCATGTCATAGTTCTTTCCTTCTCATTGATCCTCCCGAAGTTTTTTTGGAGTGTTTTTTTTTTGTCAATCAATCCTCATTTTCGCTGCAACAGGTACATGCCCACTGTGACACACTTTGTTCTCCAGTTTTATTTTATTTTCTTAATCAGTGATACTCGTAGGATTCGGCAGCGTCGCGTCGTCATTTTGGTACAAATGAAAACAGCGATTCGCTAGTGTGATAAGCAGCTATCCACAGGGGGCGCCGACATCTGCATGACGTCAGCTCCCATTGGACACCGCAGTTTTCTAACTCGGAAGTCAGCAGATTTGTTTCTTTAAGTTGTTTTAGATGAATAGTGTGATTTAAAATGTGTAAATTATAACAAAATGATCCACGAGTGTCAGATTTTAACTATAGAGACACAAACACAATAGGTCTGATTTAATAAAACTGTTAATAGAAGTGTTTATAAATGTTTATGTGTATTTTACTTACCCAGTTTTTGTAGTAATTTTCTTTTAACACTTGACTGTCATGGGCGCGCTGCAGTACATCCATCAGTCTCTCTTGCCTCTGTAAAAACAACAAAACACTCGTAAAGAACTAGTTTAGTGCCAAGAGCTGTCTTATGTGCACTTTTAATCTCCACAAATAATGAAAAACACGAGTGTGAAGCGGCTGGGATGAGAATCGGCTCCTCCAAATCCGAGGCTGTGGTTCTCGACTGGAAAAGCGGCTTGGCCTCTCCGGGTGGGTGGGGAGTCTTGTTCACGAGACAGGCCTGACAGGTCACTGATCTACGCTCCTGCCCTCACCTGTGGTCATGGGGTTTGGGTAATGACCGAAAAGGACAAAATCGCAGATATAAGAGGTTAAATGAGTTTCCTCCGCAGGGTGATACGGTGAGGAGCTCAGTCACACAGGAGAAGCTCGGGCGTCTGAACTGTTCCAGACATGTCCCACCAGGGAAGCTCTAGGACACTGGAGGGACTATGTCTCTTGGCTGGCCTGGGAGCGTCTTGGGGTCCCACCGGAGGAGCTGGAGGACGTGTGGGAGGTCCTTCTTAGACCGCTGCCCCCTCCGACCCGACCCCGGATCAGAGGAAGAACATGGATGGACAGTTCTGTTTAATGAACACGGCACTCACCTTTTCTTTCAGTTCCTGGACATTGGTTTTCCTTTTTTGTCTTTCCAAGCAGAACGACACATAACAAGTCCACATGGGCTCTGCGAGGAATCAACAAGATCACAGTTTGAAACGTCAGTATCCACTGTAACATACAGGTTCTTAGTATTAACAGTTCTTACCCGTGTTTAGAGTCTTCACTCCTTCCTCATAGACTTGGCAGCAGCGTTCTTCTCTCCGGTTTACGTCTGAGGCTCGTCCTTTCGCAGACTGAAGTTCCTCCCCGGCCCCAGGAGCTTCTAACTCTCTCTTTGCCATGAAATCCCAGGTCACACAGTCACCAGTGTAATTAGTCTGTAAGCTGCAACATAAAAAGGAGACAGGAGTCGGGTAAATTAACAAAGTTTAAAAATATCAAGCTCATTAACAAAACCTACTCTTGCAAAATGGAGTCCTGGAGTTCTTTAGTGAAATCAAAAATCGCTGCAATATTTAGAAGTGAGATGACAAACTCTGCCTCTGTAAAAGATGTTTGTGTGATTATTATTTCAGTTTCTGTTTTGTGGTTCATAATTTTATGTAAAAGGTGATATATTAAACAAAATTAACTCTTGTGAGCTTTGAGTCATGTTATAATGTTGAAAATAGTGTAATATACCTTTAATCTTTCCTGTGGAGTTTTTGTACACAACTTCAGCCAGTTTCCCATTCAGGATTTCAGGAGAGAACTCATAATCGCCCTAAACATGAGAATTAAAATTGCATAAAAGCTGGAAGTGAATCCATTTATTTTTAATATTGATACAAACCAAATCGATCTTGGCTTTTTCCAGCTCCTCCTTCTGCTTCCTCAGCTTCTCACAGTGCAACAGCTCCATGCGGAAGTACTGCATTGTGATTGTTTGGGTAGAAAGTGAGTGAGGCATAACATAAACAAATATTTTTAGGATAAATATGAAAGATCTGTCACCTCTTGATACACCTTCTTGTTGTTGGGGTGAAAGCGCAGTGCCCGAAGGAAGAGATGTCTGGCACTTTCTGAAGAGTCACGATCCTCCAGCTCACTTTTGGCAGCCATGATCCACAGCGCTGGCCCAGCAAATACAACAACAACACGTTTTTACAGAAGAAAAACTGAGAAACATTGAGGTGATTTAATGCACATGTTTGTTAGTACCTGGTTTGTCGGGGTGGATCGCGAGCATGGCTGAAAACACTTTGCTGGTTCGAGATTTAGTTGCCTGAAAGAGTAAACCTAATGATTATGATACGGCAATGTTTTTTCTTTTTTCTCTCCAAGAATAATCCAACTAAAATGTTTACATACCCACTTCTTACAGAAAGCCACATGTGACAGCCACAACTGCACATCATCCTGTAATAGAAACCAAACAGATGTGAATTACACTGTTTATGGTTTAAACACATGTGCACAGCGGCCTTGTTTCAAGAAGCAGGTTTGGTCTAAACTCAGACTTTACTGACCCTGAAAAAAGGTCGACTCAAGAGTTTTCGGTTTCACAGAGAGTTAATCTAAACGCTGAGTCTGTCACCATGGGAACTCTGTGCACATAACCTGGTCCAGAGCTCTGATTGGACAGTCACTGCTCTCAAAGGAGAGCTCTGATTGGACAGTCACTGCTCCTGAAGGAGAGCTCTGATTGGACAGTCACTGCTCCTGAAGGAGAGCTCTGATTGGACAGAAGTATAGTTTCATGATGCGTTTAAGTTTATAAAGTGAATTTATTTTCCACTTTCTTACATTTTATTTAATTTCCTAATTTTTAATAAAAAACAACTTGCTTTATTTTACAATGACTGCTCATGAGAACTTCTTAAATGTGTTTGGTTTATCAGCTTCAAGTAAAAAGATCACCGAGTTGTGGCCTGAATTGTTGCCTTACTTTAATAACACTTATGTGGCATTAAATATATTTAAGTTTATGTTACTGCTCTAAATACTCAAATGTATATCAGACCTTTAAGTGCAACATGTGCCAAGAGATGTGTAAAATTACTAAACTTACTTAAAGTTTAAGTGTAACTAATGTGTTTTAATGCATCATACTAATTATTCATGAAAGTATTACTTAACATCCCATTTTAATATTAAAACCTGAACCTGTCACATGACTTCCTGTCTCTCCAAGATGGATGCCTCCTCTCGTTTACCGTTGCCATGGTGAATCTTCTTTTATGGGATTTATTGATCAAGGCTTTTCTCCTCGGCTAAACTAAAAGTGAACAAACTCTGAGAGGTCTAACTCTGCTCCAAACCTGTTTTCTGCAAGAGGAAACTCAGAGTTGACCCAGTCTGAGTTTGATAACTCCGAGTCTGGAATTAAACTCAGTGCGAGTTCAACCTGCTTTGTGAAACAGAGTCAGTCTGTGATGCATGTCTAGTTTTCTTGCTTTTACCTTCCATTTATTTGTTGCTCTTTTGAAAATACTGTTGATTCGACTGATGATGGGAAACTCTATTTCTTCTCTTTTGAAATTGTAGCGAATATGCTGAGGAATGTAGAAACACGTAATTAGGCCTAAATAAAACTTAAAGTAAAGCAATGTAGTCAAAAGATCTTGTTGAAACTTACAACTCTCCTCTTCTTGATAAGCTCCAAAACGTTAATTTCATACTAGGAGTACATAATCTGTTATTCTCTCTTAATAAGGTAAAAAATATACAACAATCCCAAATTCCAGTATTTTACCTGGATGTAGGCAATGAAGTCCTCTTTGTTTACGATCAGCCTGTGGAGCTTATATTCCAAGGCTGTTGCCCTTTTAATTATTGACCTAAAACCAAAGGTACACGATGATATTGATCGAGTCGAATGCTCAAAGAATTGTAAAAGTAAATAGTTATTATTACGTTTCATCATATTGGAAAAATAGCACACACTTTGCCAAAATATTCCTATTTATTTTAAAGGTCACATATTACACAAAACAGACTCTTGTAGCTTTAAGTCATGTTTTAATGTTGTTACCTCATCAAAAACAGACCTGGAGTTGTGTTTTGTTTCATTCACACATGTTTGAGTGTCTTTATTATTAATTTGTCTACATCTCCAAAGCTCAAAATGCTCTGTTCCACCTTGTGATGTCATGAAGTGGTAGTTTAAGTTAACAGCTCCTTTTACTTTTAGTTCAGTAGATGTTGGCAAATCCAGGACTGAAATGATCCAAATGATTCTAGTGAAGGTGTGTGGAGTTTAAAAACACAGCGGAGCACTTCCTGTATCACCACACGATGACATCACAAGGTGGAACAGAGTGTTTTCAGTTTGAGAGAAGAACTCAGCCTAAATATGCAGAGTTTGTGTGTTAAACATGTGCGAATGAAACAAAACACAACTCCAGGTCTGTTTGTGACGAGGAGACAACATAATAACAGATAAGAACAAGTGTAATGTTGGCTCTTTAAGATTCAAAACTTGTGGTGATGTGTTTAACCTACTTGACTTCTTTCTTGGTGAAAAGCCCCACTCTCTCCAGCTGCTCCAGTTCAGGGATGCGCTCCTCTATCCGACGCTGCACCACCTCCGCCATGGCTCCTACGAAACAACCACGTCCACTAAAAAAACTCTCAAACGTGGGATGTTGCCTCGTGATTCATTTGATGTAAAATCCTGGGATTCTAAGTGGTAAGTGTCTTCTCACCCTGCTTCTGCCGCACACATGGGTGGAAGTTGTGATTGGTGCATTTCCGGTGCAACGTACTAATTATTCCGTGGGGAAACAAACCAATCTTACTCTTAGATATTTTTTGCGAGAATAACTGACAAATTGTTATTTAGCCTAAGCTAAATAAAAATAATATCTTCCAAAATAATATAGTATTTATATATTTTACTGTCATTGAACTGTCAAAGTGTTATCGTGTTTGGAGACAGAATGTAAATGAGGTGTATATATTTTCAAAGGCTCCAGTGCTGAATTATCTACTTTGGCTGTACATTCGTACACATCACATCTGTTCTTTATACCTCACTGGGTTCGTCGTTGTTGTGTTACAAAGCTGTTGGAGGCGTTTGCAGTGTGGGATGTGTTTTCTTGTCATCAGCGCCGATCATCTTAATTTCCCGCAAAATCGTGGAAAGCGAGAGCGGGCTGCACGTCACTTCCGGAGGCGAGCAGCCAATCAGCGCGGCGCATTCTCACGGGCTGCCTCCCATTGGCTGACAACTGACTAATGCTCTGTTGTTCAGTACAAACTGAAGGAGACATACCCGACATTAAATTATACATATACTATTGAACATTTAGCCGGAATACACATTTAACTCCGGTATCAATAACTCCGCTCTGTTAGTGGATGCGTGAATCCCAGGGACGTGTGGAGACTGTTGATTCTGCCATGCTAGCGTCGCCTGCTAACTAAGTTAGCTGCGTCTCGTCTGCTCATCATCTTCATGGGCCACTGCTGCTGATTCTTCAGGCTTTGGCAGCGAGGCTACAACATTTATGCCATCAGCCAGGGTGCGTTATACCATCTGGTGTTAACAAGTTCATAGATGATTTGATAGAAGTAATACTACTATGCAAATCAAGCTAGCGATCACGTTAGCATCTCTGAAGGAGTCATTTTAGCGACAGCGTCTGCTAACACTGTGTCTGTGCTTAGCTCGGTATTAGTGAGAATAATGTGTTAATAATAATAATAATTGTCCCCGCAGAACTCAGGAAGTATTATGAGTGGGGCGAGCTGCAAAGCAAACGGCGCCGTGTACCCCGCCTCATCAGCGATGATGAACTCTGTGAAGAAGCCCAAGATGGAGCAGATCCAGGCCGACCATGAGCTCTTCCTGCAGGCCTTCGAAAGTCAGATTTCACTAAAGATTGCTTTGATTTGCTTTAAAATACTTCTCAATCTGCTGATATGTTTTTCTTGTTCATTAGAAAGAAGTTATGAGAATGAGAGACAATGCACAACTATATTCTATCTGATCAGATATTTGTTGTAATCAGCCAGAACTACAAATCATGTCTAAATAATCGAGGATCTTTGGTTGTGTCAAGAGATCTGGAGTGAAAATGTTTAATCAAAATCAAATCTTTGTTTTCAGAACCTACTCAAATATACAGATTCCTCCGCACAAGGAACATCATTGCTGTGAGTCAGTTAACCTTTATTATTACTCACATAGTTACATGGTGTTGTGTTTTAATAAATGTTTTTCTTTCCTAGCCTATATTCTTGCACAGAACTTTGACATTCATGTCACATAGAAATACTCGAACAAACAAAAAAAGGTACTGAGTTTTTAACATTTTGTATTTTGAGTTTGTGCTGGATATGACCATTTTATTAATTTTATTTACAGAAAATCATTCAAAGTGGATGACTTGATGAAGAAAGTGGAAAAGATGAAGGGACACCCTGACTCCCCAAAGTAATACAGCTATAAACTTAAATATAAAGTGACTGTAGTTGTATTTTGATAGATTATTTTTTCAGACCAAGATTTAGTTTGTTTTCATATCTGACAGTTTGGACTGCTCTTCCTCAGAGTGGTCACGTGATGTTACTGTGACGTGTTCTGTCAGCTGATCTAAACAGGTTTTGGCGCTGTCTTCCTACGAGTGGACGCAGGACGACAGCGCCATGTGTAGTCTGACTTCCTCAGGACAGTATCCCAGGTGTGTGAGGGTAAAAACGCCCCCTCGTCCTGGTTTAAGGTCCCGTGGACATAAAATGAACAAATATTTATTTTTACTGTATTTTGATTTCTTTCTTAATCCAGCAACAATGTTTGTTGGCCACTCGTCCAATGACGTTTGTGAAAAACTCGTTTAAATCAGCTGACCGGCAATATCACGTGATCACTCTGAGGAAGAGCGCTAGTGAGCATTTGAAACTGTCAGAAAAAAAATCGGTTAAATTGTTTATTACAAGTCCAGATGAACCTCATTGGATAATTACGCTCAAGTCATGGGGATTTTTTTGTTTCAGCATGTCTTCACATTTACAGCTAACATTTACTGGATTCTTCCATAAGGACGGTAAGTACATTATGTTTTTAAAATTTCACATTTAAATTGACTGACTAAAATGTTTTTATTTTAATGTGTGTTTACAGAAAAGCCATCACAGAATTCAGAAAATGACCAGAGTTCAGTTTCTTTAGAGGTGCTACTTGTCAAAGTCTGCCATAAAAAAAGAAAGGTAAGTTTGTCTTTGTTTTTTATGATCATGAGTAATTTTATATAAACTTTATTTATATAGCGCTTTTCACAGATAAAAATCACAAAATGGATTATAGAGAGCAGGTACACCAAAGAAACAACAAGAAGTCAAATAGGGCCATAGGACTAACCAAAGGTGTTTCTAAACGGGAGTGTCTTCAGCTGCGTTTTAAAAGAATCCACTGAGAATCAGAGAATCCACACGGAGAGAAGGGCCAGGGAATTACATCATTTGAAAGGACCTGACAAGTTTTAAACCTGGTGTTTGGAACCACAGCAGGTCCTGACTGTAGGAGCAGAGGGTGGGACCAGATGAATGCAGAGTTAAAAGGTCCAGGATGCACAGACCGTGCCCATGAAGTGGGACAACAAAACATTTAAAATCAGTTCTATCTCTCTCTTCATTGGCTTCTAGTAAAGGTCAGGACTGGAGTCATGTGGAGGGAAGGATAGAACCGAAGGGATTATAGAATGTGGGACATTGTGGGGATCTGTTTGGAATCTGTTAAGAGCAGCTTTATTAACACAGCTAATGACGGACACTGTCTTTGTGTTGTCTTAGGATGTCAGTTGTCCAGTGAAGCAAGTGCCTACAGGTAAAAAGCAGGTGCCTTTGAACCCTGACGGTAACCAAAACAAGTCCGGATCCTATCCTTCCTTAGTCGTCTCCAGCAATGAGTTTGAGCCCAGCAACAGCCACATGGTGAAGTCGTATTCACTCTTGTTCAAAGTGTCACGCACAGGGAAGAAGAATGGGACTAACCTGGTCAACGGTCAGGCCAATGAGAACGTTGGTACGTAACTAGTAACTGACTCTGTCCTAACCACAGACTGTATAAACAAGTGGACTAAGTGAGTGTAACGTCGCCCACAGCGTTCAGCTCCAGTCAAACAATTTAAGACTAAAATGACAAGTCTGACAGCAGCAGTTACAGACAGAGGGGACACAGTTTTCTAAAGTGAATTGAAACGCGCCTGTGATCACTTCCTATTTGGAACGCAGTAGCGAACAGTTTAGCTACATCTATTTATATATACAATCTATGGCCCTAACCTGAAGCTTCTGTAAACGAGGATACAATTTACGACGATTATTTTTTTCTTGCTCAGACGTTACAGATACGCCGAGCAGAAAGAAGAGAAGTTCGTCCCACAGAGAAGAGGGGGAGACCACAGAGACGTATATAGCACAAATGACTGTATTTGATAAGAACAGGTGAGTGCGTAGCGAGTCGTGCTTTGTTTGACTTATCTTGTGGCCTATGTACATTTATTTTTCTGTTCTATAGAAGATTGCAGCTATTGGACGGCGAGTATGAAGTGTCAATGCAAGGAATGGAAGATAGTCCTGTAAGCAAGAAGCGTGCCACATGGGAGACAATTCTGGACGGAAAGGTAGTAGTTTTATTTTATTTTGTTTTTTTCTCTGGTCTGCGTAAAGCTTTTTTGCGTTTCCTTTGTGATATTTATTTATTTTTTGCTTTGTCTGTGTAATCGCTCAGTCGTTCAGGTATGATCCATAGGTAAAGAAAAATTTAATTGACAGAATTTTTTTTTGTTTTTGGCTTGACAAGGTAAAGCAGGTTTATTTGAGTTACTTTGTGTATGAATTGTGCTTTACAGAATAAGAGAGACATTAAATTCACAGTAAAACAAATCAAAACATAAATAATCATCATAAAAGTAACATTAAAAGAGAAGAGTCCTGGTTGAGTCCTGGTTGAGTCCTGGTTGAGTCCTGGTTGAGTCCTGGTTGAGTCCTGGTTGAGTCCTGGTTGAGTCCTCGCTCAGTCCTCGCTCAGTCCTCGCTCAGTCCTCGCTCAGTCCTCGCTCAGTCCTCGCTCAGTCCTCGCTCAGTCCTCCTCATGTGAGATGGTTCTTGTGGCTCATGTGGGAGATGTTCTTTGGTGCTGGTCCATGGAGAGACTTGTTCACACAGAGCTGCTTTATAGTCTGTTCTCTGATAATGTATCTGTGTAAACCCTCAGTCGTCCAGGTCTGATTCATAGCAAAAAACTGAAGAAGCGGTTTGGATGAGCAGCGAAACGTCTTCACTCCTGCAACTATTTGTCCGGTCGATTTTAACTTTGCCTTTTGCTGTGGATCAGACCTGGACTGAGGGTTTACACAGATGTCTATTCTCTGAGCCACAGGAGCCAGAGACCTGAGCACAGGACACATGTGTGAAGTACTTCCTGGCTCCAGTCTGGACTTTTACTATTTATTGATTTGTCAGCCATCTTGTAGTAAACCACAAATCCTTGACAAGTGTTTTTTTTCTGTTTTCAGAGGCTTCCACCTTTCGAGACTTTTTCTCAGGGACCCACACTGCAGTTTACTCTGCGCTGGACTGGGGATGTCAATGGAAAATCGGCTGGTTCTGTGACCAGACCCCTCTCTACTCGCAACTCGGAGACTTTCACTCCCATGGAAACCAGGAACAGCAACCACAGAGCACTTATGAGTTAGTACTTGTGTCTAGTTGTATTTTGTAGTGGTCAGAATAACCTGTTTTGTTTTTTTCTAAATATAATTATTTTTGTACCCAACAGTGAAGGAGTCTGTCAGTGCAGACGTTCACTCAAAGAAAGACAATAGCCAGTCTGAACCGCGGCAGAAATTAAGGATATTTTATCAGGTAACTGCTAAAAGCAACAGAAAAAGGCTTGTTCTTGGTCTCTAACATGTCGACATAACTGTTTCCATTCAGTTTTTATACAACAATAACACGAGGCAGCAGACAGAGGCCAGAGACGACCTTCACTGTCCTTGGTGCACTTTGAACTGCAGAAAGCTGTACAGCCTTCTCAAACACCTCAAACTCTCTCACTCGCGCTTCATTTTCAACTACGTGGTAAGTCTCAACTATAATAAATCGTGTATGCACATTCACTGACTTGTTTTTAGTGCTGGGAATATTATCGGAGTGTCAATTTTTAGTTTAAACTGCGTTAAAAGGAATCGATTTGACCCTCTGTGTGCGCACTTAGGCCTGCCACGATATATTTCTGAAGTAAATATAGATGATAAATGGGAATATTGAAACTAATTGGACGAACTCACGAGTTAAACGGGCGGTTCTGCGTCAGATGCAGCAGGATGTTAGAGCAGACGCAGCACACAGGGCTGAGCAGCACATGCTCGTGTTGGACACAAGGAACAGATGGGGCTAAATGTTAAATGTGACCAGTTCATTTCAACGCCTTATGTGTGTCCTTATTAAAAATGTTTATCGAATGGCACAGCACGACATTTAATGTTGTTCATTCATCTGTCCTATATGAATAAAATATAAACATAATAAAACATGTGGCCTATGTGAAGCAGAAGGGACAAACACACTGACATAATTAAAAACATGTTAAATGTTGTGAACCCCTAAGTCAGTGTTTTAATGTCATGTCTGAATAATTAAACTCAAGTAACTAATTCATTACGGTCTGCTTTTAATCACATTTTTTCCCAGATTTTAATTGATTCCCTCTCCATTTGAATCTCTCTGAGTGAAAACATGAAACAAAGATTTATCAGTGAACCTTTAACAAATATATTGTCCTTCAAAATAATGTGCCTTAAAGTCATAGGGAAAATATTGACTTTGATACCAAAACATTATGATATTTGTGCCTTTTATACTTTAACACTTTGAACAGCAACACTTAAAATGCTCCTGTTGAGTTTCCTTTCTAAATGAAGTTCATGTTGTTTTCACACTATTGTCTTGGCCCTTGTTCACATGCAGGGCTTATTTTTGTTTTCACACTGCCACAGGTCAACAAAGATTACACTTGTAGTTTGTTGCATCGTATGTTTTCAATGTGTTTTTTGCCTGTGCACAGCCTCATCCCAAAGGAGCCAGGATAGATGTGTCTATCAATGAATGTTATGATGGTTCATACGTCGGCAACCCTCAGGACATCCACAGCCAGCCGGGCTTTGCTTTTAGTCGCAATGGGCCCGTGAAGAGAACAGCTGTCACCCACATTCTAGTCTGCAGGTAATCCAGAAAGCTTCCACTTCAAACACAGCATATTCAGCTAAATGAACTTTTTATGTTCCACATGTTAAACAGCCCTGGAGCGTTTGTTTCAGTCACATGTTTATGTAATAATGAAAACTCAAAACAAGTCTCTCGTTCAATTCTAAGGTTCAAAACTGTCACTGGACTCATTTTTTAGAGCCTTAAATGTGTTTTTTAATACTAATAGTTTGCAAACAGCTGTGTTAAACTCCATTTGTGCTGTTCCACTTCCATCTGCAGAGAGAAAAAGCACATTATATTATCTTTAACACTTGTTCTTTACTTTTCATTAGACCTAAAAGGACCAAGCCGAGTCTGTCAGAGTTTCTCGAGTCTGAAGATGGAGAGTTGGAGCAGCAGAGGACTTACGTGAGCGGACACAATCGTCTGTACTTCCACAGTGACAGCTGCATGCCCCTGCGGCCTCAGGAGATGGAGGAGGACAGTGAAGACGAGCGCGACCCGGAGTGGCTCAGAGAGAAAACTGCTACGGTGAGTACGCCTTATCGACTCGGTGTAAAATATGTGACAGATGGAGCAAACGTTTGTGGGATCTGAGGCACTTTTTCATATTTTTTTCTTATTCTACTCTGGGCCCACTGAGGCACTCATCTCCAGTTCTTTCACAGTTATTTTTGTTTGTACTAGTGGGGACATTTCTGACATTTTTTTCAGCTTGTGTTCACTAAAAATACTGTACAGGTAGAATAGATTTTTTGGGAGAGTTCTGCTTTAGGGTTACTGTGTCAGCGGCATAATGGCGTTCAGCAGACTTCAGAATAAGTTTATTGTGTCTAAAGATGGACCGATATATCGATAGCTGGCTGGTATTTGCACTTATTTGCGTATCAGCTATCGACCTCAACTCTCTTGCCGAGGCTGATATTTGGCTTGGGTTCAGCCACAGACAGAGTATAAAGAAGTGGAGTAAGTGAGTGTGACGTCACCCACAGCGTTCAGCTCCAGTCAAATGAAGCTCATCGACGCTAGAGCAGATCCATATTTGGAAGTGCAACCGCGAGTATCATAGCAACCAAAGAGCCAATCAGGAGCGAGGCTTTTGAAGTTAACCCTGTCAATCAAACCTGTTGCTAACGCTAAAGGGAGCGACCTCGAGAAAAGAAGGCACCTTATTTGTGTGTTATTAATGTTCATATCTTAATTTATGGACAAAATGGCAAACTAACACCCCAGGATCCTGTAGAGGGTTAATACAAACATTTTAAAACCAAAATGACGAGTCTGACAGCAGCAGTTACAGAGAGAGAGGACACATTGTTTCACTGGAGCCAGAAGCGCGCCCACACTCACTTTCTATTTGGAACGCAGCAGCTACCGCATTAGCTGTGTCCATTTATATACACAGTCTATGGGCTCACCATAAAGCTTTATTTGAACACTTAAGTGCAATGATGCGATTCACAAAATGAGATTACACAGCTCCATTATGGGTTAGTAGTAAAAACAGGGTTGTGGATGTGTAAAAGTTATTTCTATTGAGATCATCTTTCCTTATTATAGTTAAATTATGGAAAGTAAGTAGTAAAACGTATAGGCGATATTTACGTTTGTATTAATATCAAATCATTTTTATGGGAAAAATGATCAAAATGTGTCCCACATATCAGCCCAATAATATCAGCAGACCCTATCGGCCGTCTGTTTGTCTGGTCGGTCAATCTCTACTCGTGACAGGCCGATTTGTTGAAAGACGTCTCTAAAACAGAAGGCCATTGGTTTTCACACGAGGAAAAACATTTACACATATTTAAATTAGAACTGAGCTGACAGTGAATGTTTTAGTGTTCTGTGTCGTAAAGATTATAGATTATGTTGAATTGTTAAAGTGATTCTGTGTAAGAGGTGTCGCCTAAAGCCACAGTGGTACTTTGTTTGTTATGTATTTTTATCTTGTCCCCGTGTCTGTTCACAAGCATCAGAGTGATTTTTGTGAGTTAGAGTCAGTTATTATCCCAGAGTGCAACAGTCGGGGTTGAAGAGTTGGTGCTTAAACTTAACGTTCTCCTTTTACGGTTTAAAGATGGAAAAAATCTGACGCTGCTGGGATTCCAAAGGCACCACTGTTTTGAATTGTGAATATATTGAAAACTTATTGCTGTATTTTTTGTACAGCAACTGGATGAGTTCACTGATGTGAATGAGGGAGAGAAGGAGGTGATGAAGCTTTGGAACCTGCATGTTATGAAGAACGGGTAAGTCGACCATTTCTGTACAGTTTACGCTGGAGTCACACGGTGTGCGTAAACTCCTCTTCTGTCTCGTAGTTTCATCGCTGACAACCAGATGAGCCAGGCCATAATGCTTTTTGTGGAGAGCTGCGGAGCTCACATCGTGCGGCGTAACCTGTGTCGTAACTTCCTGCTTCACCTCGTGAGCATGCATGACTTTAACCTGGTCAACACCTCCACCATCGACCGGGCAATGACCCACCTGAGACAGATGCAAGAGGAGCTCAAACACACAGAGGAGCAGGACCCATCACTGTCAGCGGGCGCCTGTAACGGCACTGCCATCACCTCCAGCGGTGGCAAACCGGGCAAGAGGACAAAGAGCTCCCTCACAGACTGACCCTTCTGTGGGAACAATAATGTTATGACCCTATGGTGCTTAGACAGGACGAGGAGCATGTAAAGAAGCTCAACACAACATGAGCATTTTGTTGAAACTTTAAAGTTTGAACTGAACCAAAAGAGAAAATAAAACATCTTGAACTAAATTACCCACAATACCCAGACACATTAGGGCTTAATGAAATTACTCAAGGACTGAGTATTGCATCTACAAGGGGCCATGGATTTTTGTCAAATTCAGTAAATCGCTAAGTTCATGGTGTGGTGTAACTGCCTTTGGTGTATTTGTTATAAACAACTGTATCCCAGTTACAGTTAAACTGTTCTGGTATCCCTGGTACCCTGTATTTTAACCACACTATATCCTTGTTCAAATGTATCCTTTGATTATTTTAGCACTTGATATTTGTATGTAGAAGACTTAACATCTGTGTGCTTTTGCAGCACATGATCTCCACTGTTAAACATGTGAAATTGAATGAGGCCTGTATTCATTACAGCCTTCTATTGACTTTAGTTACAAAGTATATTAAGGTTCTGTTGGGGCTGTTGTCTGTTTTGCCTTTGAGTTGTGACAAAATTCTATTGTAATATTGTAACTCTGGACGATAGAACAAATTCTTATTTGTGTCCAGGCTAAATCCACTCTCCACCACCCCGAGCCTTTTGGCCCTCATTATTCGAGCTCAAGGAAAGCCAGGGAAATAAACCGACCAGCAGATCTTTACTGTTTCATGTTGACTTGCCAGCATCACGAGTTGGTGTTTTTATAATCTGGAGAATCAGTGTTATGGTTTCAGTTCTGTAGCAGTGTCCACACTGTAATGCATCCCTTTTAGTGTTGGCAGATTTCTTGCCAAAGCAATATGCTGTTGGTTCCTTAAGATATCGAGTTAATTTTGTCTTGTTAGGTGCTCTTTATGCCAAAGGGTTTTTCCTCATTCTTTATATCGGTCAATTTATAACACATTTAAAAGCTGTAGTTGTGTAGAGTTTAGTCTATCAAATTTGTCACTCGTTCAATTTTATTTCCCTTTTCCTTCTGAAAATAATACTTCCTCAAAAATGGCTGTATAAACACCCTGGTTAAAGTTTGATTTGTACTCTCTGGCTGAGGGGGGATTTTATATTTAAATAAAGTACATTTCAACTGTTTTTGTTGCATTTTTTCATAACAATAGTGTATTTGAAATGCTCAAAGAAAGTCAACTTTTTTACCCATGTAACTCAACGGCAGTGAAGGTTGTTGTCCATGTAAATATTTGTACTTGTATGTACTTACAGATTTTTTTTTTTACTAAATGTTTTCATTACAATATCTTGCAGAGATATCAAGACATGAAATGATATATAACAAATATTATGGGGATTATGCTTTTGTAAGGCATAAAAAAGAAGCACATTATACTTAGACAAAAATTAAAACAAAAGGACCTGGAACATTGAATATAAAATTTTCTTGGCACAGACAGATTTAAGCAATTTCAGGGAAGAGCAGAATAGTTTAAATTAATTCATAAAAGTTGAAAGCAGGCAGTAGAGTCCATTTACAAGAATCAACATTGTATTTAACCAGTAGAAAAATAATATTCACAGTGTCAGATACATTTCTAAACACATCATTCACAAAATATAAAATATGATTAACTCTTAAATTTGTGAAGTTTGGGATTTTGAGAGAAAAACACTAAAGTCACGCCAGAATTTAAAAAAAAGTAGATAATTCATAGCAGACAATGGAGAAAGCTTCCACATAGTAAGACTTCCTGTCTAACATACACGATCTCTGTCTTGTTCCAGAGATCGTGTATGTTAGACAGGAAGCCTCACTATGTGGCGCACAGTTTGAACGTCATTATAGTTTTGGAGAATCAAATATTCACTAAACCGTTGGCAAACTGGTTATATATATATTAAAACAACTTGAAATTTGAAATTCTAAACTTTAAAGCTCACAAACAAGCGACAGTTAGAGTTTTGTTACAGTAATTATTACTGAAGCTAGCGCCAAATTCAAAGTAACTGCGGGAGATGCGCGCAAAACTGAAGCGCACCAAAGCAAAAACAGCTTCAAACTGCACTGGAGTTCTTGCAGCAACCAAAAAGACACCTCAAACTCCAAATGTAAGTGTTTATAGTCGTTTTGATGCTACAGGAGTGGACTGTAAGGAGCCAGACGAGCTGCACATGTCACATTTGGACCTGTGTTTGAGACATGTCCAAGCTTCTAATCCCACATTTCCAGTCAACAACTTCTTCAGTGTTTTGCGCAGAAAAAGCTGTGCAAATGGACAGTGTTTTGCATCCAAAGGTGAGTGATTTATCTGCGTAGTGGTCTTATTAAACATGTGTTGCTTATTTTGCATCCAGCAGATCAGTGTATGGAGGCAAAACAACTTTCTCCAAAACAAAACAACTCAGACAAGACTCAAGTCAAAGTGTTTGTCCCACAGAAACATAGAGAAAGTGTCAGCATCACCTCCAGTCTCTCTCTCTAAAACCTTCAAATCAGGCTAGAAATCTAGAGGTAATACTGGACTCAGACTTGAACTTTAACAGACACATCAAATCAATAACATCTGCAGCTTTTTACCACCTAAAACATGTCAAAAATCAAAGGTAAACTGTCAAACCCAGACTTAGAGAGACTTATCCTGCATTTGTGTCCAGTAGGTTAGACGACTGTAACGTCCTGCTCACTGGACTCTCCAAACGAGCCTTAAGACAGAACAGAACATCCAGAACACTGCTGCTCGGGTCCTGACTAGAACTTATTCTGTTTAACACTTTGATTTACTTTGTGTACGAATTGTGCTATCCAGTTTTGTTTATTTCACTTTCAGATGAAGCACAGAGTAACAGTAAAGAGGATGACAACCAGGAGGCGCATGGGAGATCCAGAGAGACAGAGGAGGACGCCACGACGACCTTCTCCCCTTCACATGTTCTTCAGGACGGTTCAACGTCGGCTCCTGAAAAGACTCAACGCAGGAGCAGATTAAGCCGAACCCGGAGACTCAGATATGGAAGTGGCAAATTAGAAAATATTATTGAACTGGAAAATAAGAGAACACAAGAGAAAAAAACAGGCCCGCAGTCAAAAAAAACCTCAGTGCTTAAACAAAGAGGTACTAAAGATTTATTTATTTATGTATTTATTCATTCATTAATTTATTCATTCATTAATTTATACCTTTATTTATTTGTTCATTCATTCCTTCACTTATTTATTTATTATTTCATTCATTCAAATATACATTGGCATAAACAAAAACATTGCAGGAGCCTTAAGCATTTACATTTACATCTACAGGAAATGTGCAATATTTTCATTATGTTTTAAACAAATATATAAAAATAAAAACAATATTACATTTTATATTTTAAATTCTGTACATGAAGCTTTTGTTTTCAAGGTTTTTGGATTTGAACAATAGTTTAGAGAATTTATACAAGAGGATAAACGGGATTGAAATACAACAGATTTGTGTTTCCGGCTAGAAAATTTTGAATTGGGTTCAAGACATTTATAAATATTTTTTGCTGGTACTAAATATTTAACCTCACCTGAACGTCATATCTACAGCGTCTTCAAACACACGGCGTCACATATTTTTATTTATTTTCTACCAGAACCGTTTCGTGATGACGTTCTCTGGACAGATAAATATCGTCCTCGCTGTTCTAATGAAATCGTCGGCAACACGGAGGCAACGGAAAAACTGCACAGGTAACTGTAAAAACAAAATAAAAATTCAGTTCAAGTTGATTTATTTAGCACTTTTAACAACAACTTCAGCCCAAAGTGCCTCGCATAAAAGTCCGAGGCCGATACGTTCACTTTAAGCATCTGCTGTTACACATTAATCACTATCAGGGCAGAAACTGGAAAAAATAAATAAATTTAAACACTGCTTCATGTGTTTTAAGTAACTACAGAACCGATTTGAAAAAAAGTTTAATATTATGACAGACGTTTTGACACAACTTTGGACAATACTTCATCTTATTACAGTACTGTGGCTCAGTTGGTAGAGCTTTTACCCATTGGTCTAAAGGTTGGTGGTTCGATTCCTGGATGTAAATCTCTTTGAGTGCCTTAAGGTGGAAAAGCACTGTATAAAAATGTGTTATTATTACACCAGTTTTTAGACCAAAATACAACAACACTGCTGCCATTTAGGGATGGGACAATAAATAATAACATAATTTATTGAGGTAAAAAGGGTCGACAATAATCATTTGTGGGACATTTTATATAATCGTGATAATCGACAACAAAGATAATCGTCTTTATATCACCTGAATGTGCAGAAAAACAACTTATCTTATCCACTGGGGAGTCAACAGGGGGGACAAAGGGGTCTGTAGTCGGGGCCCCAGGATCTTAGGGGGCCCAGAATTGGACCCTCTTCCTATTACATTTGTATTCCAGGGGGCCATGTGAGTGTTATTGCCCTGTGCCTCTAAATTTCAGTTGAGGGTCTTGTTTATCCATAATATTCTGTTAAAGGTAGAATTGTTCATATCCATAACGACTTTAATCATGATAATCGTCGCACAAACTCGTCCCATGCCTACTACCATTAGACTAAAATCGTTATTAATGCGAGTAACCGGTGATGTCATTGTGTGTTTCAGCTGGTTAAATAAGTGGAAACTAAAAACAGATGCTGAGGAAGAAGGGAAGAAGCTTAAAGAAAGACAAAATGAAGGACGAAGCAATGGTACGAATCTGAGATGAGACTTTTGTTTAGCCTAAGATCTGTCGTCACGTTGCATCGTTTTCAAATTCTTCTCTGCAGACTCGTGGGACTGTGGGGACTTTGAGGACGAGGTGGGGCCAGATGACGGGACAGAAGAGCAGTTGTGTAACACCGTCCTCATATCGGGGCCCCCTGGTGTGGGAAAGACGGCTTCAGTGTACGCCTGCGCTGTGGAACTGGGCTTCAAGGTCTGTGGAAACTTTGAAACACATTTTTGAAGTGATGTTGAGTTTTTAGCTAAATCAAACTGTCTCATTTATAAGGAGGAGGAAGGTAACAAAGGAAAGTAGTAAAAAAAAGTACTGTAGTTGAATTTTTGACTAAAGTTTTCGAGTTCAAGCTTCGGCTTTGAGCAAAATAAAAATAAACTCACAAAATTCATAAGAAAAATGTAAGAAATAGATTTGTTTTGTTAACGTTGAACAAAATATGTGTCATTTTAAAACAATATCACTACATTTACTCTTTAACAAATGAACGACAACCATAACCCTGTGAAATACTTTTACATTTTACTCTTAAAGTACATTTTAAAACAGGTACTTTAATACTTTTAATTAATTAAAAGTATCACATGAAAAAATCTACTTGAGTAACTTTTTTTTTTTACCTCTGTACTTTTAGTTAAGCAGATTTTTTTCTTGTGATACTTGAACTTAAGTAAAAGTAAAAGTACAGAGACAGAGGTAAAAAGTTACTCAAGTATATTCATGTGATACTTTTACTTGAGTAACTTTTTATCACTGTATCTGTACTTTTACTTCAGTAGATTTTTTGTGTAATACTTTTACGTGAGTAACTTTTTCCCTCTGTCTCTACTTTTACTTGAGTAACAAAGAGTGCATCTTCCGTTACAGGTTTTTGAAGTGAACTGCTCGTCACGGCGCAGTGGAAGAGAAGTATTGTCCCAGCTAAAAGAAGCGACTCAGTCACACCTCGTGGACGGTTCTGGTAACGACTCGTTAAAACCAACGTTCTTCAGCAGCTCCAGCTCAGTCTGCGGCTCACACAGACCTGACCCTGGTGAGATATGAATGGATTTATAAAGCTTCAATTTTATGCAAATTGAACAAGAGTAATGTAACATGTGTGCTAGTTTGGACACATCCTCTCACTCAATGTTTTTTTCTGTATTTTTACTACTTTCTACATTTCTACTCTTAACCCTCCTCGCCTCCAGTATCAGTGTGAATGAATGTGTGTGTGGTTCCTTGATGTAAAGCGCTTTGTGTGGATTAACGGTGGAAAAGTGCTGTATAAAAATGTGAATATTTACCATTTACCATGAAGTAAGACATGGATTTATGCAGCTGGGTTTCAGATGAAGTTTTTGCTGTTAAATAGTGAGTTCTGGGGTCCAGTCACTGCCTTAAAATATCCAAAATAAACTGAAAAATGTCGAACCTGATCATTTCTATCAAAGTACAATGTTGTCAATTGGGAAAACTGGCTCTTGTGAGTATCAGAGTATGATCACATTATAAAATCTGAAAACAGTTTCTCTCCTAGCCACAAGGGGCACTGTGGGCTTTATGTGCCGGTGCTTGTCAGCCTATAAAAGGGGCAGAACAGGTGTGACCAGTTTGAGAGACCTGTGTTATGTGGAATTGTGTTTATGTTAATTAAATGTGGATTATGGACCAGTAAAGACGCTTAAACATAATATTTTGGACTCGTTTATGGAGACACGTGTTGGGGAAACCCTTAAGAGACTTGCCAGGGGCGAAGCAGCTCTACTAAATATTTTTCTGACAAAGCAAAGGGTGGCTGCTTTGAAAATTTGAAAATAGAAGAAAATATTAAGAGTTATTTAATGTTTTTTCTTGGCTACATAATTCCATGGATCTTACTTCAAATATTTCATGTCTTCTGTGTGGGTTTAAAATGTAGAAAGATAAAAAATAAATAAAAACACTGAATGAGAGGATGTGTCCAAACTTTTGACTTGTTGTGTATGTTCATTTTCAGCTGTAAAGACGCACAAAAAAACGACGACAACAACGTCCACATCCAAAAAGAACTCAGGACAGATCAGGTCCAGCTGCAAGAAACGAGCAAAACCCAACACTTTGACCAGTTATTTCAAAACAAAGGCAAAAGCAGATTATTTGTACCATTCCCGGATGAAATCGTGTAATTCACCATGTGAGAAATCCACAACCAAAAGAGGACCAACAGACTCTGCCGCCTGCGACGATCACGACGAGACGAACAGTAAAACGGCGGCGACGTCTCTGATTCTGTTTGAGGAGGTAAATCGTTTGGCAGATTTTCACTGAGAAACGACACATTAAACTCGTGTGATCGCTCTGACCGCCTTTTGTTCCAGGTAGACGTCATTTTCGAGGAGGATGTTGGATTCTTTGCCGCCATCAAGACTTTTATGGCGACCACAAAAAGGCCCGTTGTCATGACGACGAGCGGTACGTGCCCACAGATTATCGGCTCAGAGACAAAGACGTAAATAAATCTGTTTTTGTTTTTTTAGATCCTTTGTTCAGAGAGAGATTCAACTCCAGCTTGAAAGAAATAATTTTTCAAACTCCATCAATGGTAAAGACAAGTTAAACCCAACGGTCGAACGTAACAGTAAAAGTAATAAAGTACTGTGCTTAAGTAAAGTACAGATACATAACATTTGTACTTAAGTAAATTTTGAAGTCCATACTTTTTACTTTTACTTCAGTACATTTGAGAGCAGTATCTGTACTTTCTACTGCACTACATGTTTGAACAGGACTGAAAAGTAAAAGTATTTTTTATTATAGTTTGAGGCTGAGGGTTTATTTTTAGTTTGAGCAAACAAAAACATACAGATAAAACCAAGTAGAAAAAACATTAATTGTCTCTGTTGAGCAAAATTCTGCACTTACTTTTTACTCTTTAAGTACATTTTTAAGTACTTTTATACTTTTACTTAAAGGTCCCATATTACGCTGTCTTCTGATCTGTTATAATGTAGTTTCCTCATCACAAACAGACCTGGAGTTGTGTTTTGTTTTTGTTTCAACCCACAATCCCTGCATATTTATTTAGGCTGAGTTCTTCTCTCAAACTGAAAACACTCTGTTCCACCTTGTGATGTCATCATGTGGTGATACAGGAAGTGCTCCACTGTGTTTTTAAACTCCAAACACCTTCACTAGAATCATTTGGATCATTTCAGACCTGGAATTGACCAATCTCTACTAAACTAAAGGTAAAAGGACCGGTTAACTTGAAAACTACCATTTGATGACATCACAAGGTGGAACAGAGCGTTTTGAGCTTTGGAGATGTGACAGACTGATAATAAAGTGTGACTCAAACATGTGTGAATGAAACAAAACACAACTCCAGGTGTGTTTTTGAGGAGGTAACAGCTTAGTCTGGGTTTATTTCCAGGGTGACGTCTGTAGTTTCCTGCGGCTCGTTTGTTTGGCAGAAAACGTGCAGCTCGACCCGGACGACGTGACGACTCTTTTCACTGTGACGGGAGGAGACGTGAGGCGTTGTCTGCTACAACTGCAGCTCTGGAGTAACAGCGGTGCGGGACAGAGACGCCACAGAAGTAAGTATCTCAAAATTTCAAATAGTAATTCACAAAAATGCTGTGTTCTTTTTTCCCCCCAAGTCAATGTGGAGGATGACGGTTATAACGGCTGCAGCGCCAACATGTTAGGTCTTCAGTCTCTCACTACAAGGACTTTGCTACAGCTTCTACAGGTAAGTGTTTATGTCAAGAGCGGGATTCAAACCGCCAACCTTTGGATCAGTGGACAAACGCTCAACCGACTGTGCTGCGTCCCGTTTTTGTTTTTATTTTACAGATTACTTCATGGATGGAGCAACAAATGACAGAACTCCTGCTGCCCATGATAGAAAGCTGGAGAAATGGTTTCCCAATACTTTACTCCAACCTAGAGCGCCTCCTACAGGTGAATGAAGTGAACAGTACACGTTCTGGTCCAGACGATAAACTGGCACTGGGCGAGAGTCAACAAATCAAAACTTTTAGTCCGTATTCAGCTCGGTCTGCTGCGGAGACTAGATCTAGACTAAGCAGGAAGAAAAATATTACATCTGCGCAAAAGAAAAGCTCATCAATCCAGATTTCTGAAAAACTAGAAACTGCGAACAGCCTCATCGCTTTGGCTGATTTCTTTGACGTCATGTCTTTCATCGATTCAACGGTTCCAACGGCGCCAAAGCCACAGCCAACCCTGTGTAGCCTGCGAGGATTCGTTTGGACTGGAGCGAAGTTACAGGACGGACAACTGGACGAGATGAGAGAGGAAGAGGACAAAAATGAAGCGATGACGCTGGATATCAGGGCGGCGTTGGAGGCTTTGGGGTTTCACTGTTGCTGGAGGAAGTTCTCAGATAGTTATGAAGTCCAGAGACAAGAAGGAGATGCTTCCAACGGCAGAAACCTCAACTATATCTCTCAACATCCGGATCCAAACATGTAAGTCTAGTTTGTGTTTTATTCAATTTTGTCTGGAAAAAGTTGATGTTTTACCAATGCTTCTCAAAAGGTTTGATTTGAGCAAGAACGTTCTCAGCAGTCGGTACTTCAGTTTGCTCCAGAATAAAGGTGTCGTTTGTGTCGACTATCTCCCTGTGATACGCCTCATCTGTCGCACTCACAAGAAACGGAAAAAACACACAGACGAGCTGGACAGGTGAGCCACGGACAAACACAGGAACTTAAAGGGCTTCGATTACGCCGTTTCCTCGTCACAAACACACCTGGAGTTGTGTTTTTGTTTCATTCACACATGTTTAACACACAAACCTTGCATATTAGGGCTGTGTACTTCGCTTCAAACTGAAAACACTCTGTTCCACCTTGTGATGTCATCATGTGGTAATACAGGAAGTGCTCCACTGTGTTTTTAAACTCCACACATCTTCACTAGAATCATATGGATCATTTCAGCCCCTGGAATTGCCAATCTCTACTGAACTAAAGGTAAAAGGAGCTGTTGCCTTGAAAACTACCACTTCATGACATCACAAGGTGGAACAAAGCATTTTGAGCTTTGGAGATGTAACAGACTAGTAATAAAAATTTACTCAAACATGTGGAAATGAAACAAAACACAACTCCAGGTTTGTTTTTGAGGAGGTAACGACATTAGAACACGACTTAAAGCTACAAGAGTCAAGTATAGAAACTTTAAATGTTAAAGTTGTATTGGTTTAACTTATTCTGATTCTTGGTTTAACTTATTCTGATTCTCTAGATCCGTCAGAACTCGACTAGGACTGTCAAAGGACACTGTTCGATTCCTGGCAGATGACTTCTCTTAAGATATGAAGGAAACTATACTATACTATACTACTATACTACCTCAACAAGCTACATAATATTTTAACTCTGCGTTTACAAACTATGAAATGGGTTTTAATTAGAGATGGACCAATGAGTTTTTTCATGGCTGAGTTTTTGACAGTTTACAATCCATAGAAGCCGACAGCTGATGAGGTCTGCTGATATTTTTGGGCTAATAATTTGGGGAAAATAACAACATACGTCATTTAAATTTACTACAATCTCACCCACAGCCTTTTCAAACCCTTTAAGAGAGCTGTGTAGTCAAATTTGCAGACACAAAACATAAATATTAAAATAAAGCAGCAAACAGCAGCTTGACCAAATACGCTAAAACTTACAAATATCGGCCCGGTATATTGGTCTATCTCTAGTTTTAATCTTTTATTTATAAGTGCAAAAATAAAGTTTTCTATAACTTAATTTCCTGTTATTCCACTGTACATTTTATTAAAACCAACCATAAAAACAGTGAATGTAATTATCCAGCAGTTTAATATCAAGTATGAACCTGAAGTGCATTAAAAGTTTTGCAGCAGCAGAATTGCATCCTGAAAATCCATCTTTAGTTTCTTGTGTGGTGTGTGTATTTTCCCAGCGTGTATAACCTGTCACGATAACACATTCTGACATGTCGTTCAAGTAAACAGTGGTGGAACAGAAAGTAAAAGTAGTATTGTCGTTAAGTAAAGTATGAATACCTAACATTTATACTTGAGTACGTTTAAGTGGATAGTGTTTACTTTTACTTGAGTACATTTGAGAGCAGTATCTGTACTTTCTACTCCACTACGTATTTTAACAGGACTGAAAAGTAAAAGTATTTTTTATTATAGTTTGAGACCTGCTGAAAAGGCTCAGGGTTTTTATCACGTTTATTGTATTTGTAAAAAAAAAAATATATACAAATAAAATAAAAAAGATTAATTTGTTTCTGTTGAACAAAATTCAGAACCAATCACTATTTGAAGCTTCATTAGATCTCAAAATCTGCACAAAATACTTTTACTTTATACTCTATAAGTACATTTGAAAAAACATTTACATTATTTATTTTTTTTGCTCTGGTATCTGTACTTTGTAACAAATCATAAAGCAGAATTATCCCCCCAAAAATATTCAAAATGTAAAAAATGTTTCTGAAAAAAAAAGCTGTAACATGTTAGTTTGTGTCTATAATGAGTCATAGAAGTTTATAATTCAATCTTCTACAGCTCAAATCTGATCATAGAACAGAACATATAAAAAAATGTACTTGCGATAAATAAAGACCCCCAAAAAAACATTGTTCGAGCTCTCATATGTTGAAAGTGGATATTGACGTTATGCTGGAAGTTGCTGTGAGCACCGCCATCGTTATTTGTTATTATTTTGTTGGAGCTGCTGATCTTGACAGCAAATAAGTTCAATAGGGACTAAAGAGCCGTTTTAAAGCCTCCAGAGAATCGGTCCAGTCTTGACTTGCCGTTGCACATAAACATTGAACATTTGACACAAACCAACCAAAACTTTTCCCAAATTCTCCATTGAAAGGAACAGGTTCTCCACTTAATCGGACGTGCTACTACAAAGAAAGCTCCGTTTAGTTGCACTTACAGAAAAAGTGGGCAGGGCTGAGTAAGGTCAATAGTGAAGACGGTGACTTGTCCCATTATCCAGACGATTCACTGAGCAGTTCGTAAAAAGCCACGGCCTGAAGCAGAGCGTCGCACAGCTCCTCCCCCGTGCGGCGGCTCCCCATCTCAAATGAGTTCCGGTGTTTGACCAAGAGCTCCGAAGGAAAGTTAATCCTCGGCAGCTTTTGAGTCACTGATTCTGTCATTAGTTTTCTCACAGTCTGAGCCCCACTGGTCCGAGACTCACCCACCATGAGCCCGAAGTGTCGCCCCACAGCCGTGCGCATCATGTTCAGAACTCTGCAGGAGAAGAAATGAACGTGTTTGTGAAATGTTACAAAGACAAGCTGGTATGAAACAGCGGTGGAAGAAATGCTCAGTTTTGTTACTTAAGTAAAAGTACAGATACTGGAGCAAAAAAGCAATAGTCAAGCTGAATTTTTTTATGTGATACTTTTACTTAAGTACATTTTTAAACAGGTACTTTAATACTTAAGAGTAATTTTTTTTTAGCTGTTTTTATTTGTATATTTTGGTCAAATTATGAACTTCTTAAAAACAAACTCCTCAGACTTTTCAGCAGTTCTCAAAGAATAATAAAAAATACTTTAAGTTTTCAGCCCTGTTAAAAAATGTAGTGAGTAGAAAGTACAGATACTGCTCTCAAAAATGTACTTTGCATTTATACCACTGCTGGGATGTAGTGAAGTAAAAGTAGTAGTGTTTCTCATTAGATTATTGTGCGCCCCCAGAGTTACAAACACCAACATGGCACATAATAAAAACACACTTTGTTGCTCTTAATATTGTTATTTACACGACCAATTAAACGTTTGGACGTCTTCCATCCATTTTTTTTTTTTTACTACTTTTTATATAAACATAGAAGACATCAAATATATGAAGCCAGATATACAGAATTATGTAGTAAAGAAAAACACAAAACAAAAAAAACTACTAAATATTTTTCAACAAAGCAAGTGGCCACTTTGGAATTTGAATATAAAATTTTTTTTATATATATATTTTCTTTTTACTACATAATTCCATACATCTTAATATATTTGATGTAGTCTGTGTGTATTTAAAATATATAAAAGTAGTAAAAAAAGAGGAAGGGTATGTCCAAAATTTTGACTCGTAGTGTACATAAAACGTAACTATACTGGCTTAAATATGAAATTAGGCAATAAGTGACATTTACACTCCACAAACTGTATGTGAGTAATTTCTTAATATAAAAAATTATTGTGTAACCACAATCTGAATGAAATTTACAGAAAAAAAAGCCTGGAATAATAATGCGTCACCTTGGAGGGATATTTGGTTCTGGTTGTGGGACTCTCGGCTCCAACAAAGCGAAAAGCATCGCCTCCACTGTTCTCATATGAGCCATTATGGGGAACAAAGACGTGTTCTGAACGGAGATGGAAGACTTCTCGATGATGTAGAAGTCGGCTTCTGGGAGGTGATCCACGACTGTAGAAACCTGTGATCGAAAATAATCATCAAAACCAAACGCAAGAAACTAGAGACAGTGATGTTTAAATATGTTTATAATCCTACATCAGTGAGGTAGAAAGAAGCCATGTATGTTCCTTTGAGAAAGTTGGGGCAGTCCTTCTGCTGCCAATCCAAAAGAGTCATCCCCCGATCGACGTGAGCCCAGGCGATTTTATTTGTCCCACATACAATGGAAACTATAGAACCGGCATCCTGGGACAACAGTGAACCGTCAGTGAAACACTACACATCAAAATGACATACACGACCAGGCAAAAGTTTGGACACACCCATTTTCACTTAATGTTTTTTATTTTCTTTACTTTTCACGACTTTCTACATTTTATATTCATTCAGAAGATGTCAAATATATGAAGGAAAATATATAGAATTATGTAGCTAAGGAAACAAAGTCAATTTTTATATTTAAATCCCTTTGCTTCACTCTTTGTTTAGTCAAAAATATTTAGTAGTTATTTAACTTTTTTCTTTGCTGCATAATTCCATATATTTTACTTCATAAATTGTACGAGACTTTTACATTTTATACATATGGAAAACATCAAATATATGAAGTAAGATATATGGAGTTATGTAGTAAAGAAAACAAAGCAAAGGGTTGAGGATTTTCATTTTATTTATTTAGTAGTTACAGTATTTACCTTTTTACTTTGCTACATGATTCCATATATCTTACTTCATATATTTGACATCTTCTGTATATTTATAAAATGTAGAAAATAGTAAAAAATAAAAAAAATAAACACTGAATGAGAGGGTGTGTCCAAACGTTTGACTGGTAGATGTTTTGTTTTTACCTTCAGCCAGGACCTGTCCACCTCAGGTCTGATAAACTTGGCTAGATTAATCTTCACCTTCCGTTCCTTTTTCACCGGATTAAGAATAGAGTTGAACACAACTACAGCACTTTTGTGTTTGAGGAGTGGTACATTCACCACACTTTCCAGAGTCTTAAATGGCCCATTTTTTGTCCTGTACTCCACAATGTTGATGGATTTACGCCCGCGGAGGAGTTTGACACCGGACAGCTCTGGCAGGGGTGCATTGTTGAGAAGCTTCAGGATAACTTCTTTTTGCTCAGGTGTATAGTAAGCGTCCAGGGTCTTGCCGTCATTACAGGGAGCAGATCCGACAATTGAGGCGTTCAAAGTGTCAAAGTCAGACACAGGGACCCGGCTCCTCCAACAGCACGTGCACTGCAGATAACGGAGCTCAAATTTGGGGAGGGAGCAGTGTGGGGTCCTTCGAAATAAGCCAGGCTGTGCTGTTAGGGTCATAATAGGAGAAAAAAAAAGAGTCATACTTTTAATATAACCATGCATTCATTACAGTTGGTAGATGACACTCAGATCTATGTCCAACTGGCAGCAGGTGAATATGGATCAGTGGCTTCACTCTGCCACTATCAGTGTGTGAATGCAAAACAACTTTCTCCAGCTAAACTCAGAACCAGACTTAGAGAGAGGTCAGACTACTGTAACAGCCTGCTCTCTGGCCTCTCCAAACGAGCCTTAAGACAGAACAGTACATCCAGAACGCTGCAGCTCGGGTCCTGACTAGAAAAAGGAAGTATTTCACACATGCGTCCTGTGCTCAGGTCTCTGGCTCCTGTGGCTCAGACAATAGACTAGTCTCTCCATGGACCAGCACCAAAAGAACATCTCCCACATGTTAGAGCCACATGAACCATCTCACAGGGATCGGCCTCCTGCTGGTGCAAGAGGCAGGACTAAACATGGTGAATCAGTGTTTCAGTTTTGTGCAGTTAAAACCAGATGTGAGACAGGCCTCTACTTTGGCAACGTTTAAATCCAGGCTCAAACGGTTCTGTTTATCTGTGCATGTGACTGTTAATCTTCTTTTTTAATGTTTATTTTATGATAATGATGATTAATGATTATTTATGTTTTGATTTGTTGTATTGTGATTTTAATGTCTTTCTTATTCTGTAAAGCACTTCGAATTACTTTGTGTACCAATTGTGTATACAAATAAACTTGCCTTCTCTACTTAACCTGCTACATAAGCTAACCCGGTTGTTGCATTAGCTTAACGGTGAAACTGCAAGTGCAACATGAATATTAACGTGTCGATAATAACAAACCTACCTCTTTGGGCTAAAGATGTTAGAAACTGCTTAGCGACCCACATTATAGAAGAGAATATTAATAAAAAAATAATTTATGTGCCAACATTTTGTAGGTTTACTGCCCTTCAGTTGCTGTACGACACATTTTTGTCTCCGGTAGGAAACAAGTTCGGTCTCGATTAGTTCCTAGCGTCAGGGAGGGGCTGTCGAGGAACGCCGCTTACTCCCACCCACATATTATAATTAGCTACAGTAAATAGTTAAATATAAATTACCTTTTTCCAGGAAATAATTTTGAAATAAATCAGTTAGCGCGGTATTTGTTAATTGTGGTGTTACTATAGGTTATAATACAAGTTCATCATAGCAAAGGCAGGGCATAAAACCTTTCGCCTATTTAAAATGGTGACATTGTTGTTTCACTTCCTTTCTCTGTTATTTCTAGACCTATGCATTTGTGTGCAGAACAATAAACTTCATGATGCTGTGCTGGTAAGAGGAAACTGTTAGTCCAGTCACATTTCAGCAGCAGCAGTGGGTGTTTGCAGGTGGGGTCAGAATGGAGTTTGAACCTAGTAGCTTTTTTGCTTGAACTTGCACTTTTTTTTTTTTTTTTTTTTTTTTTACCCATGGCAAACTTGGAAAGATATAACAAAATCCTTAATGAATTGATGCAACTACCTGGGAATAACGTGTGTGCAGACTGTGGATCTCCTGGTAAGTGGTTCACCATAATGTAATGACTCATAACTTTCAACATTTGTGGTTTGCCATAATCCTTTTATTATACTTTTGATTGTGTTTTCTGGTAAAACTGGGTATGACTTTGAGGAAGTTCAGTATGCTTTCACATGTTCCCTAAAGTCTTCATCTGCTGCAAACCTTTTTTAACCATAACAAACGTTTTAAATCCACAGAACCTGACTGGGCGTCCTACACCTTGGGCATATTTGTGTGTCTCAACTGTTCAGGGCTTCACCGTAACATCCCGTCTGTGAGCAGAGTGAAATCTGTGCGCCTGGATTTCTGGGATGACACACTTGTGGAGGTATTTATGACTTTGACTAGATTTTTTATTTATTGCACATACTGTGTAACCGTCTCCTGGACAAACGTCTTAGAGATGGTCAAAGTTTTGTTGGCACGTGACTCATTTGTAAAATGATTTACTCAATTTGTAAATGAAAAGTTTTCAGTGGACACTAGAAATGTGACTGTAATCAGCCTAAATAAAGACAAAGGAAGTTTATTTGTTTAGCACAACTTGTACACAAAGTAATTCAAAGTGTTTTACAGAATAAGAAAGACGTTAAAATCACAATACAACAAATCAAAACATAAATAAACACAAATAATCATCATAAAATGTACGTTAAAGGAGAAAAGTGCAGAATAAACCCCTTTCAGTCACAGCAGATAAACAGAACAGTTTGAGTCTGGATTTAAACTTTGTCAAAGTCGAGGCCTGAGTCACATCTTCAGGAAGAATGTTCCAGATTTAAACTGATTCAACATGTTTAGTCCTGGTTTAGTCCTGGTTTAGTCCTGGTTTAGCTCTGGTTTAGCTCTGGTTTAGTCCTGGTTTAGTCCTGGTTTAGTCCTAGTTTAGTCCTGGTTTAGTCCTGGTTTAGCTCTGGTTTAGTTCTGGTTTAGTCCTGGTTTAGCTCTGGTTTAGTCCTGGTTTAGCTCTGGTTTAGTCCTGGTTTAGTCCTGGTTTAGCTCTGGTTTAGTCCTGGTTTAGTCCTGGTTTAGCTCTGGTTTAGTCCTGGTTTAGTCCTGGTTTAGTCGTAGTGTTTATAAATGTAAAGTGTCATTTTAGTACTTTACCCGTTGTCCGATACAGTTACTTTTTCATTTGGGAGTATCAGTAGAAGTGCAGCTACTTTTCTAAAAAAAAAATCAAACACATGACAGAACTTCATTGCACAATTTAGTTTTCAAATTACTGGTAGTGCCAAAAATACAAACTCTTGAGGTTAGTCGAGGTGTCAATTTTCATTCTCCGATTAGCAAAAAGAAATGCAAAACAAACAGTGAGACGGACATAAAGCTGTTTTTAATCTATGTTGAGTTTTTACACTATACACTAAAAGGGTGAACCTATCAACTATTGAAATGAAACTTTGTGTAAAAGTATTCAGAGTATTCAGAATGCGATACTCTGATGAGCTCAGGTCCCAGAATACTTTACAAAACACATCTTAAGGTACTCAGTATTCTGTAACTAAACACATTATTTATTTTGTTTTTTCAGTCCATGCGGAAAACGGGGAATTTGATCTCCAAAGCCTTGTATGAAAAATCCATCCCTGTTTTTTATTATCGACCACAACAGAAAGACTGTGTGTGAGTATTAGTATAACTACCAGTGGTGAAAGGAAAGTACTTAAGTAAATTTTACAGTGGATACTTTTTACTTTTACATTTACGAGTACATTTGAGAGCAGTATCTGTACTTTCTACTCCACTACATTTTTAAACAGGACTGAAAAGTAAAAGTATTTTTTTATTATAGTTTGAGACCTGCTGAAAAGTCTGAGGGTTTAATTTATCACGTTCAGAATTTGAGCTAAACAGAAATAAACAAATAAAAACATCTAGAAAAAAACACATTGATTTAATTGTTTCTGTTGAACAAAATTCAGCTCAAATGTTTATTAAAATCACCACATTTGAAGCTTTAAAGACTCAAACTCTGTGAAATACTTTTACTTTTTACTCTTTAAGTACAGTTTTAAACGGCGACTTTAAGACTTTTACTTAAATAGATTTTTTCATGTGATACTTTTACCTGAGTTTTTTTTTTTTTTTTTTGCTTCAGTATTTCTACAGAAAACAAAAATACACAAATAAAAAACTTTTTTTTTTCTGTTTCTTTATCAAAATCACCACATTTAAAGCTTCATAAGACTCAAAACCTGCACGAAATACTTTTACTCTTTAGGTAGGCTACATTTTTAAACAGGTACTTTTATACTTTTACTTTAGTAGATTTTTTCATGTTATATTTTTACTTTAGTATTATAATTTTTTTGTGTGTTGTGTATATGTAACAAAGCTGAGTACTTCTTCCTGCTAATTACCGTAATAAATAACTCGTAACAGAAACGAGGTGAAAATTGCGTTAAGTAACAATAAGAGGAACTCACACATGACGCTGATGTCGTGCTGCAGTTAATTCTGTTCTGTTATGTCACTCTGTATTTGACTGTCCTGTTCACAGTGTGCTAAAGGACCAGTGGGTACAAGCGAAATACGAGAGAAGAGAGTTCACCGGCGAATCCAACGGCGCTCAGAAACCGTATATGTTAGGTCAGTGTTCAGAAGAAACCAACGCAACGAGAGGATGTAAAGTGTAAATAAGCTAAAAAAAACAACAACATGCAAATATAAAAACGCTGTGTTTCTGTTACTTTTAGATCCTTTTGAGATTGTGCTGTGGAAGAAGGGCAAAAAGAACAAGCAGTTTCTAAAAAGGAGCTTTCTTCTGTCCCAAAAAGACTTCACCCTCAGATACTTCGTGAAAGAAGATGTGGGTAGTTTTTTCTAAAAGTTGTCCATGTTTTAATGTTGTTTCCTCGTCACACACAGACCTGGAGTTGTGTTTTGTTTCATTCACACAGGTTTAACGCATAAAACAGTTCTTCTCTCAAGCAGAAAACGCTCTGTTCCACCTTGTGATGTCATCGTGTGGTGATACAGGAAGTGCTCCACTTGTTTTTAAACTCCACACACCTTCACTAGAATCATTTGGATCATTTTACACCTGCGATTGCAAATTTCTACTGAAGTAAAAGGAGCTGTTAACTTGAAAACCACCACTTCATGACATCACGAGGTGGAACGGAGCATTTTGAGCTTTGGAGATGTAGACAAATAACTCAAACATATGTAAATGAAACAAAACGCAGCTCCCGGTCTTTTTTTGAGGTGGTAACAGCATTAGAACATGGATTAAATCTCACAAGAGTCAGTTTTGTGTCGTATAGAACCTTTAAATGTAAATACACAGTGACGTTTTTCTGTTGTCAAGTGTAAAGTTCCCAAACACGTCATCAGCATGAAGGATCTTAACGCAGTTTTTCAACCGGAGAAGATCGGACACGCTCATGGGCTGCAGATTTCTTTTCTACACGGGGACGAAAGAACCAGAAATCTCTTTGTTTACCATGAAAACGCTCAGGTGACTTGAACAAACTCACACAGACATGTTCAGTTTCACTCATTTAAAGCTCAGTACAGCAGTCGACATACATTATATTCACTGTGATGCTCGTAAAATAAACCAATGTGACCTTCATTTTTCTGTTTTATTTTAATTTCAGCTCATTATTCCTGCCCTTATCTGCAAATACGGCACGTTAATGGACATTTACGTAGATCATAATGAAAAAAATGTGTAATTTTTATTATAAATATCACAAAACTCTCCTTACTGCTGCTATTCTCTTAAAAAATATCTTACAATTAAACATATAAATGCAGAAACACATTCCCAGGCAAAAGTTTGGACACATCCTCTCATTTAAGTTTGTTTTTTCTTTATTTTTACAACTTTTTACATTTTATTTTATACATACGGAAGATATCAAATATATTAAACATGGTAATATATATAGGATTAAATTAATAACTAACTATTTTTTTGTTTATATATATTTTATCTTCAAATCCTCAAAGTATCCGCCCTTTGCTTCGTCAAAAAAAATATTTAGTAGAGTTATTCAAGTTATTTTCTTTACTACATAATCCTGTATATCTAACTTTATATATTTGATGACTTCTGTCTGTTTATATAATGTAAAAAATTGTAAAAATTAAAAAAAAATTGAATAGGAAGTATCCAAACTTTTGTCTGGTCGTGTTTGTTGTTCATGTTTATTCTCAAAAGTAATAGTTTGATGCTTTTTTTTTGCAGCTAATCGTGTCTTTTTTCAACGCCCTTCGGAAAACTCGCTTGGCCTATCTCCAAAAGAAAAACCCCGCGCTTCAAATTTGCGACGTAAGACACACAAATATCACCGGTGCATTAATTTTCTCTGCATATTTGACATTCACTTTGGTTCGTGTCACAGTTAATCCCGCAGCTCACACGGCCCAGTCTGATGGAAGGATACATGGAGAAAACTGGGCCGACGGTCGGTTTAATATTAACACACATCATAACAATAAACACGTCTCTTATTCATGTGTGTTTTTCTGTTTTTGTAGCAGCGTGAGCCGTTTAAGAGGAGGTGGTTCACACTGTGCGCCATGAATCGAAAACTTCTGTATTATAAAACGCCTCTTGTAAGTCTTTTATCCAGTAAACACTGTAAACAGAGTGTCCATAACGTCTCCGTACAATTTAAAACATTTATTACAAAGACAAGTGATAAGATATCTTAATCAGACTTGTTTTATTGTACTCAGAGGTTTCCAAAGTGTTTGACCTCATTTAATCCACCTCTATATGGGCTCTATTAATCTCATGAAGCTCATCAGGACAGGACTGTGTTTCTCTCCATGTTTCACTGCAGCTGAGACTCATCACTGGGTCAATTACATCTGTGTCTTTTATTTTGGTTCAGTAATGTCCTGTATCTTTGTTTGATACATGACATCTTTAACACAGTCTCATAGAAAGAAACACAGAGGTGTGAGATCTGGTGAATGTGGTGGAACTGGTCCATCCCTTCAATCCAACTGGAAATGTTTGACTGAGGAACTCATGAACACACAGACTCCAGTGATGTGACGTTCTTGTTGGACACACAGACTCCAGTGTGGGGGATCTTCTTGTTGGACACACAGACTCCAGTGTGGGGGGATCGTCTTGTTGGACACGCAGACTCCAGTGTGGGGGGATCTTCTTGTTGGACACACAGACTCCAGTGTGGGGGGATCGTCTTGTTGGAAAAATGCTGGTTGGTTGAAGTTCTGCAGTTCTGGTGCCACAGATTCAGTCAAAAGGTCGAGGTCGACATTTACAGTGTTTAATCTCTCGTGGAAGAAAAATGGATCAATAATTGACCAAAAACAGTGTGATTAAAAACTTTATAACCACTGAGTGCAATAGAACACATCTAATTAATATATCTTATCACTCGTCTTTGTAATGATTAAATTGTAAAGAGACTTTATGGACGTGCTGCATTATGAGGATATGAGAAAACACTTGTGTCCTGACAGGATGCCACAGAGCTGGGGGCGGTCTTCATTGGCACAGAGAACCACAGTTACTCTGTGGCAGAGATCAGCGGGCACAGCTCGAGGAGCGGGCGCTGGCACTGTGGCCTCAGCCTGGAGACCCCCGGGAGGAAGTTTCTTTTTATGTGTGAACAAGAACAAGACCAGCAGGACTGGATCAGCGCCTTGAGGAAAGTCATCTCTCTGCCCATGAGCGCCGAGGACTACGCCAGTACGACACAGGCACTGCACAACGATATCTGAATCATCCCATTTCACATGTTTTATATTTGTGTTTTTTTAGATGAAGCCAACCTTAGACGAGCGAAATGAACACTCCACCTCCTGTTTCGTTTGTTCATGAGAGTAAACGTCCCAGAACAGCCTTAATAATATGAATGTAACGACACACCTGCTATTATATAGCAGAGCCTATTGTTTTGTATAAAAAACATTCACTTTTTTATGTTTTTTAGACTCATGCAGTGTTTTATGTTTGATATTTATTTAAAATTCACTTTTTGTGTTTGTCTATTTTATGAATAAAGTGTTTGTTTCTATTACATTATTAACCTTTAATGGAATTCTTCTTGAGATGAAGAATGAAGAATCACATTTTGACTGTGAGTCTGTGACTGGCTGAACTGTTGTGACTCTACTGTTGTGTCCTTAGGCAAGACACTCTGGCCTGGCCTAATTTCACTATGGTGTAACTTTGATGTGGCCCCTGCTCGGCTCTGACGACTCTATAAAGAAGAATTATATACACAGTCTGTACTTGGCAGTAGTACATGGGGCATCAGTTTTCACTTCCATATGAAACACTATCTCGCTCTGTTACAGTGCAGCCCAGTGGTGTAGTGGTAACACTTCTGCCTCACATCCTGAAGGTCTTTGGTTCAGTTCTCCTGACTGTCCTCTGTGGAGCATGTTCTTCTTACAGGGCTGACTGTTATGTCCCACCACTGAAACATAAAGGGATGACGGGGTTCTCTGGGTCAGGACTTTCCTTTAAGAGATTTTAAATCACTCTAGGACTTTTATTTATACTATAGACCTATGCATAGTTTACATTTACTCCTGTGTAGATTTATCAGTTTCTCTAAAGTGATACAAAACACATGACTCATCTCATAACATCAGACTTGATTTTTATTTTTTATTTTTTTTTTTCAAAATCTTATCTAGGTTTCTACCCACCCAGGGGTTTTTATACAGTATTTGTCAGAAGTTGTGTAATTTTGAGTAAAAACATCTTGTGCCAATAAACGATCTTCGCTCTGCGTGGGGGGCGTGGCCGCAGCTGTGACGTAAACACGTTCTGCTGTAGGTGAAGCTGCGTCTGGTTACCTCACGCCTGCTCCTTTGACTTTCAGGCGTTTTACCGATAACGTGCGTGTTGTCAACGGTCTGTATCTGTTTGTTTGCACCAGAACCTTGTGCATTTAGCGGTAAAAATGACATTGAGGCGCTAAAATGCGGTCGTAGCTCGCTGCTCGCACAGACAGGCCGCTCCTCGTCCACAGAGGCGCATAGATGTGGCCCTCACAGCTGCTCCTCGCTGCTTTTCCACTTGGGACAAGATGCGCAAGGACGTGAGGATTCTGCTGGTGGGAGAGCGTAAGTTTATGTTTGTGCAGAATAAAGGCCTAAAGCTTCTCTCACACAGTCTGTTACACAACACCAGAGCTCTGAGAAGTGAGGCTAAGTCTGGCTGACATTTAGCTGCTGTCTCAACCTCAAGTCTGAATTAGTTCGTGGTTTTATTTTCTGTATTGAGCCTCTAACGTCTGTGTCTCTGTTTCTTCACAGCCAAAGTGGGGAAGACCTCTCTCATCATGTCTCTTGTCAGTGAGGAGTTTCCAGAAGTGGTGAGGCTGGATGTCTCTGCTCATAGTTTACACCTCTGTGTCCTTAAACATGTACAATCATATACTGCTCATAGTTTACACCTCTGTGTCCTTAAACATGTACAATCATATACTGTTCATAGTTTACACCCTGTGTCCTTAAACATGTACAATCATATACTGTTCATAGTTTACACCTCTGTGTCCTTAAACATACAGAATAATAAGCTGCTCATAGTTTAAACATGCAGGACCATGAGCTGTTTTCACACAGACTGATACAGTTTGATTCTCTGCACAAATGAGTTTTATCTTAAATAGTTGACATTTAGTCTCAGTTGGTGATGAGTTTCTGTTGTTTTTACACTGGAGCCACAGTGCAGCTGTTTTTTCTTGTAGGTTCCTTATCGCGCTGAGGAGATCACTATTCCTGCAGATGTCACTCCAGAGCGTGTGCCCACACACATCGTGGACTACTCTGGTACAAATGAGAGAATATTATCTCCCATTTTCACTTTGTTTTTAACTATTGTTTTACATTTTATTTTTTAAACTCTTCACAGAGGCTGAGCAGACAGATGAACAGCTGTTCCAGGAGATCTCTAAGGTCAGTGTGTGTGTTTATAAAGTGTGTGTGTTTATAAAGTGTTTGACATCAGGAAGTGCTCTGCATTAGTCCAAATGTCCAAATGTGTGCTCTCTCTCTCTCTCTCTCTCTTAGGCAAATGTGATTTGCATTGTTTATTCTGTCAACAACAAGAAGTCTATAGAGAAGGTCAGTCCCTGCACAGTCACATGTTTAAAGTGTTAAACATGTGTAAAAGACACAGAATGTTAACAGTGTGTTTCTGCAGGTGACGAGCCACTGGATTCCCCTGATCACAGACAACACGGACAAAGACAGCAGGTGAGTCTCCTGTTTGTGATCGTGTTGTGAACTCTTTAAAACTCTTTAATATGATTGATATAAATAAGTAACCAAGCACATTTTCTTTTATATATGAAGAGTTCCTTTGATTTTGGTGGGGAACAAGTCTGACCTGGTGGAGCACAGCAGTATGGAGACCATCCTGCCCATCATGAACCAGTACAGTGAAATAGAGACGTGTGTGGAGGTGACTTTATATTTTTTATTATTCTGTAAAACACTGGTGCACAAGACACACACAATGCACTTTGCTGTTCACTTTCTCCTTAATGTGACTTCCTTTTAACCCGATCTTGGGTTTTAGTCCGCATCCCTCACTGCTCCTGTGGTTAATTGGCCCAAGTGTCTCTCAGGCAGATCAGAGCGTTAATCCATCGTCTGGTCCACTTTACGTCCTAGAGGAGTCGTATTACTGCAGGATACATTTGATGATCCTTTTGCCTTTAGCCCCTTTTGCCCGGTCAATGCAGCCTATTTAGGACTCTTCTCAAAGTGCTTCAGGAACAAAATGCATGTAAATTATATATCGATCATTATAGAACAGCGCCCTCTGCTTGTCAGATCCAATTAGTCCAACGCAGTTTAAGACGACTGAAAATCCAACTCTTCTCCCTGGTATTTAATAATAGCTACACAGAATATCTTAACGTTTTATTGTTCTGTTCCTGTGTATCGTGTTATTTATATTGTTTTTGTTGACTTTTATGTGAAGCACTTTGTTCAGCTGAAGTTGTTTTAAATGTGCTATAGAAATAAACTTGAATTGAACTGAAATATGATCCACATGCATATTTCCTCTTGGATGCATTATATGAAGCTTTCCATTTGATTTTGCAAGTAATAATAGTAACAATAAACTTATTTTATTTTAGTGTTCAGCAAAAAACCTGAAGAACATCTCTGAGTTGTTCTACTACGCTCAAAAGGCAGTGCTGCACCCCACCGGCCCCCTCTACTGTCCGGAGAAAAAATGTGTAAGGCACCGACACGCAGCACAGAGAAAACGCTTTTATACTGCTAATATTTGGTGTATTTTGATAATGCTGCGTATTTACCTGTGACTCTTGTGATCCTTTTTTGACCTAGATGAGAACTCTGTGCGTAAAAGCTCTGACTCGGATCTTCAAAGTGTCGGATTTGGATAACGACGGCATTCTGAACGACAACGAGCTCAACTTTTTCCAGGTAAAATCAGATAATTTTGTTTATGTTTAAGACCAGTGGTGGAACCTAACGAAGTAAAAGTAATAAAGTACTGCAGGTTTCTTTTAGGTATCTATATTTTACTCAAGTCAGTTTTAAAATGGATACTTTTTACTTTTACTTCAGTACATTTGAGAGCAGTATCTTTACTTTCTACTCCACTACATTTTTGAACAAGACTGAAAAGTAAAAGTACTTTTTATACATTTTTGAGAACTGCTGAAAATGGTTAGGGTTTATTTTTAACACATACATAATTTAAGCAAAGCAAAAATATAACGATAAATAAATAAATAAAAACAGCTAGTATAAAAAGGTTGATTCACTTGTTTCTTTTAAACAAAATCAGCTCAAATCTTTTTTCAAAATCACCACATCTGACGCTTATAAGACTCAAAATTTGCGTGAAATACTTTTACTTTTTACTCTTTAAGTACATTTTTAAACGGCTACTTTAAAACTTTTACTTATGCAGATTTTTCATATGATATTTTACTTGAGTATTTTTTGCTTTGGTATCTGTACTTTTACTTAAGTAACAAAGTACGTGGTGAGTTTGTCAAGTACTTCTTCCACCACCGATTAAAACACAACTATATTTCTCTTTTCTTACTTTTTTTTCTGTTTTATTACATAGCGGACTTGTTTCAACACTCCCTTAGACCCTCAGGCGCTGGACGATGTAAAAAACGTGGTGAAGAAGAATTTGAGCGATGGCGTCCGGGACAATGGGCTCACTTTGAAAGGTAACAGCTGAAAGAATCCCGCTTCCTCCGATAAACTTTACAAATATTTGACCCTGTTTCCAAATCTGTTTTTTTCTGTTTTAGGTTTTTTGTTTCTTCACACTTTGTTCATTCAAAGAGGTCGACATGAGACCACGTGGACCGTCCTGCGGCGGTTTGGTTACGACGACGACCTTGAGCTGAATCAGGACTATCTGTTTCCTCTGTCAGTGTCTGAGCCAGTCAGAAGTTTAGACCCGCTCATTCAGTGTTTTTTATCTTTTATTTTTACATTTTATACGTTTAAGACCTCAAATATATGAAGCAAGACGTATGGAGTTATGTAGAAAACAAAAACAGTTAAAAAACTACTAAATGCTGCGATGGTGACTCGGTCGGTAGAGCGTTTGTCCACTCCTCTGAAGGTTTGTGGTTCAAATCCCGCTCTCAATCTAAACATCTTTGGTTGAGCGGTCCAATCCACAGACGAGGAATTTAAAAAAACAACATATGGACCAGGAGCAAAGGTCGTGAAGGACATTGGGAGGCAGAGTGCAGACTTAGCAGGTTTGGAAAATACGTTTGTGGATGCAAAAGTCCTCTTCAGACAACGATGGCAAATCAGGAAATGGAAATCTTATGACTAGATATATGAACTAAGTATTACATTGAATATTGAATAAGTTACTATGGCTAAGATTCACTTGACCCACCTCGCCCCCAGTGTCTGTGCACACTGTGTTTAAATGTGTGTGTGGTTCCTTAATGTAAAGCGTTTTGAGTGACTTAAAGATGGAAAAGTGCTATATAAAAATCAGACAATTTACCATTTAAATATTTTTAAATATTTTTTGACGAAGCAAAGGTTGGCTACTTTGAGGATTTGAATAAAACATTTTTATTATTTTTTTAGTTTAGCCTTTACTACATAATTACACATATCTTGCTTCATATATTTGTCTTCTGTTTGTATAGAAATGCAGAAATTAGTGAAAATAAAGACGTCTGTGTAATCCCTCAGTCGTCCAGGTATGATCCTTACATTGAACTTTTTGTCCAGTTGACAGATTTGAGTTATTCTTTTGTAAAAATAAATTTAAAAAAAAACACTGAATGAGAGGGTGTGTCCAAACTTTAATAAACTAAACTAATAAAACGTATTTTTTTCCAGATTGAAAGTCCCTCCTGACTGCACCACTGAGCTCAACCATAACGCCTACCTCTTCCTCCAGAGCGTCTTCGACAAACACGACAAGGTGAGATCCCAAGAGTCTGCTGCAGTGTTTACACGAGCTGTTAACTTTGTACAGCACTTAAAGCGGTCACGGTTTAGAAATCATTTTAACAGTAATGAGTCTCAACGATGATTTCGAGCTGTCGGTTCAGAGCAGCAACAGCTGAAAGAAACACAGACCATGATTCTCTCCTCCACTTCACTCCAGATAACACGAAGAAATAAGCACTTTTATATCTTATTTGGAATATATAGTAATGATGATAGATATGTTTAATGCCATACTGCGGAGCATTTCAGGCAGGCCACAGCATGGGGTACCTCAGTTTGTAGAGCGTTTATCCGGTGATCTGAAGGTTGGCGGTTCAAATCCCGCTCTTGACGTAAGTAGAGAAATTGTAAAGCCATAAAAAATGTGACCGTTTATCAAAGTAATGACAGAAGCAACGACTTGTCAGAGCATTTTAAAAGGAAAAAGTTGCATGTTTTTAATTATGTTAGGCCTATCCAAAATATCACAATAGATATTATAACGTGCACTTTAATGATGTGGAGATGAACATTTGTAATCACACCTGCTCCTGTTTTTAATGTTTTAAATGGACCTGTGCTCTTATGCGTTTTGTTTGTTTTTGTTTGTCTGGTGCTCTCATTTGGCTCGCGCTGTGGAGATAAAGACAAACAAACTAATGAAATTAAATAGTTTCCCAGCAGGTGCTCAAAGTTGTGCCGTGTTTTTGTAAAAATACATGCAAACTAAACAGGGATGTGACCATATCCAAATCGTATTAGCGGCACCAGTCTGTCCAGTTTTTTGTCCTTCAAATGTGTTCCAATTTCAGGAAGCAAAATAACCAAAAGTTGTTGTTTTTTTCCACATTTCAGTTCTAAGCAGACAGTTTATAGACTTTGATTTAACTTTTGACCACTAAGAAAGGACTGACGGAAAGATTAGATGCAAGGGTTAAATGGTTAAAGGGTCAAAGGTCATGTTGAAAAAGTGCCAAAATGTCAAGCGTGTTTGTGTTTGGCTCTATCTAGTAAAAGCCAAAAGTAAAAGCTGTCAGTGGAACCAAAAGTTGTAGGAGTGAAGACGTTTGGCTGCTCATCGAAGCCGCTCCTTCAGTTCTGGTCAGATTCCTGCTGGACACTGACGTATAGATTTGACCTTTGGCTTTTACTATGGCCCAGACCTGGACGTTTGAGGGATTACACAGACTCGACTCTATCTCCTTTCGCTTCTTTCAGGATCGAGACTGCGCCCTGTCGCCCGACGAGCTGAGCGACGTGTTCGATGTGTTCCCGTACATGCCCTGGGGTCCCGATGTCAATAATACAGTGTGCACCAATGAACAGGGATGGGTCACTTACCAGGGATTCCTGTCACAGTGGACGTAAGACAGAACTCGATAATGTTTAAAACTGTCACGTTAACCCGGGGCTGCAGCAGAGATCGCAGACAGATCTAAACCCTAGTTTGTTTCTTTTGATTTGGCGCAGTTTGTAAATAGTAAAGACTGACTGTTGTGGTGTTTTAATATTAGCTAACCTCTGACCCCTGACCCCTAACCCACCTGCAGCTCCCTGTCCACTGTCTGATCTTTAAATATTTATTCATTTTACTCTGACTCTGCAAAAACCTCATTTAGATAAAACTGGACAGGAAGTAGTGACGCTAACAGTGAGGTAGAGGGCGCTGTTGTGCACTGAGTCTATTATCTAACATGATTTTATTTTCAAACAACAAAAGTTCTGCTAACCCTGTAGTTTTTACCGCAACAAAGTTTTCTGAAATGCATTTGATTCTTGTATTAGTTTAACAGTTCACATCTCAGTCTTGTTTAAATTCTTAATGCTCCTGCTAAAAAGTCGTAATGACCAATTTTGAAATGTTGTTTTCTGCTTTTTCTTTCTTAGATTAACAACTTATCTAGACGTACAACGATGTCTGGAGTATCTGGGTTACCTTGGTTACTCCATAATCGCTGAGCAGGAATCTCAAGCGTCTGGAATCACAGGTAAATATAAATATAAATCATGTCTAAACGTACATTTGCAGCGCTCGGTGGTCGGATAAAGAGGCTTTGTCCATTGATCCGAAGGCTGGCGGTTCAGTTTGGTGGTGCAAGTCCAGCTCCCACAGGTTAAATACTGTCGTTGTGTCCTTGGGCAAGACACTCACCCCACCTCGCCCCCAGTGTCTGTGTGCACTGGTGTATGAATGTGTGAGTGGTTTGAATGTTTTGAAGGTGGAAAAGCGCTGTATAAAAATGTGACTATTTCCCCGAGTTTCCTTTACCTGCCTAGTAATAATATTGTGTTAATTACAAAATAGTGAAAAACAAAAGGAAAAAATTGTATATCTACAATTATGTTGGTCTCTACAAATGATCACAGTAGATTTTGTAATGTGCGATTTTAATCTTGTTACATATGTGTTTAGTCTGCGTGGATCTTTACTAAAATACAGTTCTCCTTCGTTATATCGTGGTTCACCTTTCGTTGCCTCTCTGTTTTGCGGATATTGCATGCTTTTTTTTTTTTACAGTGTATGAGTGTGCATTGTGTTGTGCGTCCTGATTGGCTGTTGGACTGTAGACCGTTGTGTCGTGCGTCCTGATTGGCTGTTGGACTGTAGACCATTGTGTTGTGCGTCCTGATTGGCTGTTGGACTGTAGACCATTGTCCAACACATTTAAAGTGATTGTTGAGGAAGGCGGATATAATATACGAAGGTTTGAACTTTTAGAATGTTTAAACAAGAGAGAAATGTGAGAAAATGTTAACGCCTGTGTGAGAAAAGTGTATAAACTGTGTGGTGAGGGGTTTTACAGCAGCAAAACATACATAATTGTAAAAAATACATCTTATTTCGCAGATTAGAACGTAACCCCCACGATAAACGAGGGACTACAGCTTTGACCATCTGCTAGGAAACTATTTAATGTCATTCTTTTCATTTATCTTAGTCTATATACAGGGAGAGCCCAATAAGAGTATATACAATACAATATATTGTGTTAATTGCAAAAAAATGTGAGATGAGTGGTGTTTTGTGAAAAATTGTCACATTTTTATATAGGGTACTCGAAGCGTTTTACATCAAGGAACCACTCACTCGCACAGACACTGGGGCGAGGTGGGTTTAGTGTCTTACCCAAGGACACGATAACAGTTTTAATTTGTGCGAGCTGGAATCACACCGCCAACCTTCAGATCAGAGGACGAACGCTGCACCAACTGAGCCACGGTCGGTACAGTTTTCTAATCTCTTTCAGCGTTACCACTTGTGCCTATTAGTCGCTCACATTAGCATCAGCTCAGCGGTGGCACAGCGTCTCAGCAGGGAACAAGCTCAACCACCAAGAATATCTCTATAAATCTGTGCTCTCTCTGTTTGTTTTGTTTGCACCTCGCTTTAGGCTGTGGTTACTGTGAAATGCGATAGTTAAAGGCCTTTGTCTAACTTCATTTTGTTTGTAGAGAACTGAAACGTGTCTGTAGATGTAATCGTGTTCTGACCCCGCTCTGCGTGTGTGCTGTCTGCCCCCTGCAGTGACCAGGGCTAAGAAGATTGACCTACAGAAGAAACAAACCCAGCGCAATGTTTTCCGTTGTAATGTGTTCGGAGACATCGCCAGTGGAAAGAGTGGCTTTCTACAGGCTTTTCTGGGCAAGAATCTTAAGGTAAACGAGTTCAGTTATGGGTAAACACCAACCTTTAAGTGTAGTTCATCACATAGTTCAGATGAGTTTGAACTGACCAGCCTCAAATACAGATTCTTTCAGTACTAGTGGGCAATATAATGTCATAAATCTGTTTATTACTCATCAATACCATAGTGTAATCCTGCAGTACTCAGAAGTAACGTGTGGGACTGAAAACTGTTCCCAATGAGTCACTCAACAGCTGGGTCATCACTAAAATCTATTTACCTGTCCAGCCAGAAACACATGCTTTGGTGAGTGGGTCTGGAACCGTGTGTCCTGTCCTGATCCAGGGGCATGATTGACAGGCGGATTAACCAATCAAAGAGACGCACGCTCCGGTCGGGTAAAATAAATCATGCCGGCTTTAGTTAACCCTATTGTGGCGGATGCAAACGCTGCCGATAGACTCACGGTTGCGGACTTTCCATTACCGTAACTCCGCAACCAATTGTTCTATCATGTAAATTCAAACGGCGTCTCAAAACAGAGACATGGGGCTTTTTAAATATGTCACTGTCATTACGCTGATGTGCTTACGTCGCCCTCGAAGACGACCAATCAGAGCGCAGGTGCCGCCGGGATTCTCTCAGTCAGTTATTTGATGCATCAAAGGAAAAATACAGATGGATATGTAAAATAGAGGTAGTTGTGTGAAAAGATGCAGTACATTCTGATACTTCCTTTAACATGATTTTTATGGCTAAAAAAGGATAAAAGTCTAGGTGAGCTGTACTGGTCTATAATGTGCTCAGTCCATAAAGGGTTAAAAAAGAGGAAAAAAGATTTCCACAAAATCAACAATCATGACCCTAAACTCTTATTTATTTATTTCAGGTAAGAGAAGTTATATATTTTGTTCTGAATGTTACAAGAGGAGATGTCTTTTGCATTTGAGAGACACATGGTGCAAAGTCGTGGCTGTGATTGGACCGTCCCATGTTAGGACACGGGGGCAGACCGATCCTGCAGCCCTGTTTTTCAGCGTGTTTTTTTTTTTAATAAATGGCCTACATAATTCACCCAAATCTGCAGCGCGGTTGGTTTTTCCCCCCTAACGAGAATTCAGCAAAAAAATCACATAAATTCAAGACTGATCTCTCTGTACTTTATTATCAGTCTAGTCTCCATGTTCTCTATTGTATCTCCAGCCCGGTCAAACGTAATCGTCCAATCAGATGAGTTTTCTTCAGTGTCGCCCATGATTTACAAATAAAATCAAATTCCTCTCGCCTCAGATTAACAAAGTTTAGGCTTTGCTCACTGATTCTACCACTGACACAAAAACCCAAGAGCAGATTTAAACCACAAAAACTGTTCTAAATCCACAATATTGTTTAAAAAAAAAAAGAGCTGCATCAGAATAAAACACTTTAGGATCATAGAACTTATTCATTCAACCTTTTACGGCTTAAATCTGATCGTATAGACAAAAAATAACCAAAAAATACCAGTAGTGCAAAGAAAAAGTGCACTCTGTAAATACTGACTCACAAAAATATATGCTCTCAGTTTTCATATAAGTTGATGTCGTGATTATTGTGACAACCAAGGTAAAACCAGTTGTTTTGTTTTTTTTATTCCAGCGCCAAAAGACCATCCGGGAGGAACACAGATCTTATTACGCCATCAGCACAACCTACGTTTATGGGCAGGAGAAATATCTTCTTGTGAGTTTTGTTTTTGGAGGCTTATGTTTCGCCTGTAACCCTTTGTTTTATCTGAGCTCACGGGCGATGGTTTTGTTTTTTAGCTCCATGAAGTGTTTCCTGACTTCGACTACCTGACTGATGCGGATTTGGCCTGTGACGTCGTTTGTCTGGTCTATGATACGAGTAATCCTTACTCCTTTGAATACTGTGCCAAAGTGTTTAAGGTAATGGCTCATCTTTGCTGACAGTGTCGTCTCACTTCTCATGTCGTTCAAACGTTTCTTCTGTTATGAGTCACGTCGCCTGTTTCATGCTGACAAAAAAATTTATAGAAACTTTACTGCACAATTTATTTACCGGGTAGATGAGGGAAATGTGTTTGAATAAGGCCTTACTTTGTGTTTTGGTCTATGAAGTGCTTTATAAAACAAGAACACTGCAGTTGTAAAGTTTTCTGTGCAACAGCGCCCTCTACCTCACTGTTAGCGTCACTACTTCCTGTCCAGTTTTATCTCTAAATATTTATTAATTTTAGCGTGACTCTGTAAAAATTTATAAAGATCAGTGGACAGGGAGCTGCAGGTGGGTTAGGGGTCAGAGGTTAGGGGTCAGAGGTTAGGGGTTTCGGGTCAGACGGGGGACAGAGAGCTGCAGGTGTCACTGAACATTTTAAACACTTTACAAATAAAATGAATACTTCACCAGAGACACTTCTGCGTTTAGAAAGAGACATGTTTGTGGCTCAATGCTAACGCTAATGCTAATTTTGAGGCATGATAAACATTAAAGTAACACCACAAACTAAAAAATAGTCGTCGGGTAGTCTTTATTTTCATTAATTTGAATTTTAATAGGTTGTTTATTTTATGCTTTCCGATTTTAATAAAACTGCCTGTTAGCTTTGTGGCACAGTGAGCTCGCTAGCATGCTACTGTGCACAGAGCCTATTAAACATGGTTAAGTTTAGTTTGGACATTTAGTTCTGACATTCATTGGAGTTCTTCACAGAAATTTGTATTTTGCAAACAGAAAAGGTATCGTCGAAAAATTAAGACAAATGACAAGCTAATACGGCCTCGATAATACAGTGAGCGTTAACACAATATACTGTATTTTCCAAACTCCGGAGTCAAAAAATGCTTAATAATATAGAAAAAATGCGGTTGTCAGTGTGACCGTAACGAAGATGTGAAATGATATAGTCCAATGTGACTTATATTCCACATATAAGTCATAAGTCACATCTGAGTATAAGTCGCACCCTTGGCCAAACTATAAAAAGAAAAAAAAGTGCGACTTTTAGTCCGGAAAATACAGTACATATGGACGTAGTGGTTTTTTTTAATGCAGTGCCAAAGTATTTAAGGTGACGCCTCATCTTAGCCGACGATATTAACTCACTTCTGCTAATATCAGTGAAAAGTTTCTTCTTTTGTTTCCAGCATTACTTTATGGAGAGTAAGATCCCCTGTATGATGGTCGCCGCTAAGTCAGATCTTCCTGAGGTGAAACAGATGTACGGCTGCAGTCCTCTGGAGTTTTGTAGGAGACACAAGATGCCTCCTCCTCAGTCCTTCACCTGTAACACCTCAACCGCCCCAAGTAAAGACATCTACACTAAACTGGCCACTATGGCTATGTACCCGTAAGTACACAACACCATTACACCGTCTGTGAAGGTAGAAAAGTCTCCAAATAACAAGGTTTTCAGAGAAGTTGAAGGATCGCTGAAATAAAACATGACTTCTACATCAGAATTTTATTAAATGTACCAGGCAAATGTCTCAGTATTTTTCATCATTGTTAAAAATATTCAAAATATGTCTTATTTGAGTCCAGTGAGGTTCATCTGATCTTCTGTTAATTCATTTTTAATATGTTCTTTTTCCAGACCAAGGTTTAGTTTGTTTTCATCCCTGACAGTTTGTTCTGCTCACTAGCGCCTCAGAGTGGTCACATGATGTTACTGCAACGTGTCCACTCAGCTGATTTAAACAGGTTTTGGCGCCGTCTTCCTCCCTGTGCAGGCAGGACGACAGCGCCATCTGCAGTCCGACTTTTTCAGCACAGTATCCCAGGTGTGTTAGAGTAAAAAAGCCCCTTCGTCTCGGTTTAAAGTGAGGATTTGAAACTGTCAGGTATGAAAACAAACTAAACCTTGGTCTGGAAAAAGAATCTCTAAAAAAATCCCTTATTTTAAATGATTTGTAGTGCAAATATGCAAATAGTATTCAAACAGTTCAGTTCAAGTTTATTTCTATAGCACATTTAAAACCACTTCAGCTGATCAAAGTGCTTAAAAAAACAAACATGCATAGAGATAACACGATACATAGTAAAAGAACAATAAAACACCAAGATATCTGTCTAGATAGTATTAAATACCAGGGAGGAGAGGTGGGTTTTCTAGCGTAGTCTTGATAGTCACATGCTCGATCAGTTCTTTGTGTGTCTTTGGTTTGAAATAATGAAACACTTTTTTGGATTCTTAACATGGTGACGGCTTGTGTGTCTAACCTCCTTGTCGTTTCTCTTTGTCTGTGTGTGTGTGTGTGTGTCTGTGTGTGTGTATGTGTGTGTGTGTGTGTGCTGGGACGTTTGGCTCTCCTCTTGGCTCCGCCCCTCCTCAGTCACGCCCGGCTGCGCTGCATGTGCACTTGTAACCGCTGCACCTTCTGCTTGTGTCAGAACTTTCTCAACTCTGAGCTGCTGCAGACCATCAGGGCCAAACTCTACGCGGTCGTACTGAGAAGGTCCTTTTCTAACTTTACTGTTTTTACTATGAGTTTTTGTTACGTTTCTCAGCCTGTTATATTGTTGTACTACCATAGAATGTTTATATAAATGGACAGAGCTAACCTGTTAGCCTCCGCGTTCCAAACAGGAAGTGATCATGTGTGCACTTCCGGCTTCCTAGACTCTGGCTCCAATTCACTTTTTATTGATAAACTGTGTCCTCTCTCTGTCCCTGCTTCTGTCAGACTCATCATTTTGGTCTTAAATGTTCGTATTAACCCTCTACATGATCCTGGGGTTTTTATTTCACTATTGTGTCTGTAAATCAAGATATGAACATTAATAACAGACAAATCAGGCGCCTTCTTTTCCCCTGGTGGCGTCCGCTAGCGTTAGCAACAGATTTAATTAACACCCACTTCCTGCTAAACCAGTGGTGTGGGCGGAAAGGGGCGTTACCTTTAACAGCCTCGCTCCTGATTGGCTCTTTGGTTGCTATGATACTGATACTATGGATTTTCTTTGGCTTTGACTTTGAAATTTCACTCTAAACAGGTTTTATAATGAAAATGCTGCAAACTGTCTGTCCCATCATCATATTCAGAACTAGGAACTTGCTTTGGCGATAAGAACGATTATAAACAATAAAAACAATCAACAGTAACAATATAGAGTAGAATCAAACAAATGGGAACTTCCAGATACTTGCTGGACAAAAGGATCATTTTTAAACGACATAACAAAGCCACAAACCGACAGAATCATCAATGAAACGATTTTGTTCATTCACAAAGATTCAGTTCAGTTCAAGTTTATTTCTATAGCACATTTAAAACATCTTGAGCTGACCAAAGTGCTTCACATAAAAGTCAACAAAAACAAACAAGAAGAACAATAAAACACCAAGAGATCCTGTGTAACTAGTATTAAATGCCAGGGAGAAGAGATGAGTTTTCAGACGAGTTTCTCTATATGTTTTACAGATACAAGTTTTGCATGAATTAAGGTTGTGGTTATAAATGAGTATTTGTTATTCTTTCCTTTTCCACAGACATGTTAGCCAAGCTGACCTCAAGAGCTCCACCTTCTGGCTCAAAGCGGGCGCTGGGGCCACGGCGTTTGCTGTTCTGGGCTTCGCCGTTTACAGAGTCCTCCTCAAACAGCGGTGATCCTCCTGGTACCACCTAGACTCATTCACAATAACAGCCACTCTAAAAATGAGTTTAAAATGCAGAGATTTTGCAGTTTTAGTTCTTCCATTCCAAATGTCTTTTCTAATTTGCATATAGTTTCATTCATAACGTCTCCTCGAATGGATAAACCAAACGGGAAAGAAACTGAGCAGATTTAATTTTGTATTCAAGTAGCTCACAATGTTTATCTTCAACAGTTTGTAAGTAAAGATAAGCATATTTATATTTATAAAAACATCAACTGTAGCAGGTGAGATGGGCTCCATTCATTTAAACCATTTTTAGGATTATGAGAGGAGTTCTGTGGTTGATTTCACTAGTGCCCTCAGTAATTTGTTATTATAAATATATAGTATCAAGTACAAAATACTTTACTACTGCCCTTATAGTACAAAATATCCAAAGTGACATGCACTACCAGTCAAAAGGCTGGACATACTCTCTCATTCACTGTTTTGTTTTTCTTTACTTTTACGAGGAAAGTAAAAGTAGGAAAAGGCAGGGCACTCATTAGGGGCTTGAATGATTACACTAAGTATGACTCAGGCACAGTTCACACCTGTTTAGTCCCGGTTTAGTCCCGGTTTAGTCTTGGTTTAGTCCCTGGTTTAGTCCCTGGTTTAGTCCCTGGTTTAGTCCTGGTTTAGTCCCGGTTTAGTCTTGGTTTAGTCCCGGTTTAGTCCTGGTTTAGTCCCGGGTTTAGTCCCTGGTTTAGTCCCTGGTTTAGTCCTGGTTTAGTCCTGGTTTAGTCCTGGTTCATGTGACACTCATGACTTTCTACATTTTATATAAACACACAACATATCAAATATATCAAGATATATGGAATTATTTAATATTTTTTCTTTACTACATAAAACTACATTTATTTTTTGACAAAACAAAGAGTGGCTACTTTGAGGATTTTAATTTAGAGTCATTTAACTTTTTTCCTCCATAATTCCATATTTCTTACTTCATATATTTGATGTCTTGTGTGTATATAAATGTAGACAGTCGTACAAATAAAGAAAAACACTGAATGAGAGGGCGTGTCCAAACTTTTGATTGAGTTTATATTGTTCAAAAACATGTAAAGAACACATGGCCCAGCAGGTGTCAGTGGAAGTAAAATGGGGCACATTTTTGACACTACAGAGACTTTATATGTGTAAAGTCCATGACATAACAGCGTCTGACACTTGACTGACCAGTATGGGCTCTATAAACTCCAGTGCATCAGTGCAGAGATGTTACAGGTTTACCATGTTACAGCTGCATGCTTTACATTACAGTATTGTCAAAGCAATATCCTACTTATGCATATTGTCTTATGTTGTGTGCTCATACTTGTGTACATTTGTCTTAGATTTAACCTTAGTATGGCCTTATTCCCCCAAAAGATGCAATAATGTCCCCCCATGTCTCTTTTCACGTGCGCTTTTTATATTTCAGTCCATCAGATGTTTACAATAAAGTCATTATGTGCTACTTTATGTGTCTAGTCGTAAAGTACTGTACTTAAGTATACATTTCAGGTATCTGTACTTTACCTGAGATACTTTGTACTTTGACTTCACAGCATTTGAGAATAGGTTAGTCTTGAATGGTGTAATGGTCGGAGGTGAGTGTAACTGTAGGCCAAGGTGTTGTAGAGCTAAGGGAGAGTTGGGGGTTAGATTTAGAGGTTAGAGTCGTCTTCAAATACTAAAGTTTTCTCTTCTTCTGAAACGTAGAATCGTTCCAAATAGTCAGAGCTCAGGACTCGTCTGGGCTCGACTGTAAAGCATCTTAATATAAAAATACTAAACCTTATTGTAAATTAAAAACTCCACACACACGGGCCCATGTTCTCAACAAGTTTCAGACAATTTTACCCAGGATTTTAGAAGATAATACCAGCCCGGTTAGGCCTATATGTTACTGTCAGCGACTGCAGTTTTTTCACAGTTGTAGTGGGTCCTACAACTTTTTGTCCAGTTGACAGATTTTACTTTTGGCTTTTACTATAAAAGAAGAACAAACGTGATAAATGAATAAATGTTTGTTCTTACTTTTTCATTAAATATATTTAGATGCACATAATAGTATATAATGTATTTATCTATATATTTTATACTTTCAGCTGACTGTGACTGAACTGCCACCAGAAAAACCTATAAAATGTACAGACTTGATTCATTGGGCCCAAACACACTGCACACGTCGGTGTTTGTGTGTGTGACCTGGTGAAACCTCAGCCACACGTCAACGTGAGGATGAGCTCCATTAGGACCTGAACCTCTGTGTAAAATACAATTAAATGAGTGAACGTCAAGTGACCTGATTAACAAAAAGAAACTGAACAAATATCTGTGTTTGTGTCCAGCAGTAATCTGACCAGAGCTGAAGAAATGTCTTGGACGAGCAGCAAAACGTCTTCACTCTAAAAAACTTTGGTCTAGTTGACAGAAGTGAATTATCAGCTTGGTGGCTCCTCCATCATCTTCATCTCCTCCTGTGGCACATCCTGGTGATGCTGCTGCTCATTTCTTATTCTTCTGTAAAGAAGTGATTTAACTTTGAGACTGTGTTTTTTGTATTTTAAAGTTTGTAGTATCAGATCTAAAAGGTAATGTAATGTCCAATCTCTATGAATATAAAGATATAAATACTTGCCTTATGGAGGCTGGTTCTCCCTGGAAAAAGAACAAGTCTCAGTCAGTTTGATGCTTCTGTCACGATTCGCACTATTCTGCTCCATGTTTTGCCTCCTGTCCTGCCTCTTCCCTCCCCCACCTGCCGGAGCCGGAGCTGGGCTAAGCCCTGGCTCCTCCCGCGTGCACCTGCAGCCCATCAGCGCAATCACCACCACCTGCCGTGGATAAGAGGAGCCAGGACCAGACCAGACCGTCCGCGTGTCCACGTGAACCCCCTTTTATTGTACTTTTTACTCACTACCTGTAAATAAACACTGGAAATTTTCCCAGAGTCTTGCATCTCCTGGTCCCATTTTGCCAGCTGAAAAAGTGACTTATTCAGAAGTGAATTGTGTTCTGATATCAAGAACATTGTGAAAATAAAATTCTAATCTTGTTGTTTAACATAAAAATACACATTTTGTAAAACATTTTAACCCAGCCCTAATACAGTAGGTCACATGTTGCAGATGAACGGCTGTGATTGGTCGTTCACAAACTTGAACAAAGACTTTCTGTGAGGAGGGCTCCAGATGTTTTTCACAGAGAGTGTCAGGGTTCAGCTGTTCAGGTCCTGACAGGAAAAAGACAAACAGACTGTGTCTGACACTAGATCTTACTCACCTGGAAAAATCCACAATAGAGGACGACGAAGGTGAACGTCAGGACTAACAAGACTCCGATTACAGCAGCTGCAACTATCAGCAGACCTGAGTGTTCGTCTGTTTCAGTAACTTCAGTGTGGATAATAAACTGCTCCTGTTCAGTGGAGAGCTCACAGGAGAACAGGCCCAGCTGGTCTTTGGTCAGACCCTTCAGGACCAGACTGTTGGACTCTGTGATTTCATCAACAAACTGTGTCCAGGACTCAGTGTAGACCGGCTCTGGTCCAGACCGGCTCAGAATGATCCGATGGTTGAACCTCCAAATGAGACTCTTCACTGGAGCAGTGGGTTTAGTGCAAGGAACCATAATCACTCCAGAAACACTGATGTTGACTAAAAAAACAAAACAAAAAAGAGCAAATAAAGCAAACAAATAAGTGTCAGAGCTCTGGTGCATTACTCACTGTTCCTCCTGTAGGTGGCGCTCCTCCAGCTGCTCCTGCTGTTGCTGACATTACAGCTGTATTGATGTGGAGGGCAGTGAGGCAGAGACACAGAGCTGTGCACAGACCACACTCCGCTCTCGGAGGAGGTAACCGTGGTAACAGCTGCAGAGGAGGGAGGGCTCCAGGACACTGAGGGTTTGGGGTAGACTCCCTCAGATCTACAGACGAGCTGCTGCCCCTGCTGCTGCAGAGACACCTGCAAGACTGGAGCTACAGGGAGAGAGGGAGGAGAGAGGGAGGAGAGAGGAGAGAGGGAGGAGAGGAGAGAGGGAGGAGAGAGGGAGGAGAGGAGAGAGGGAGGAGATAGGGAGGAGAGAGGAGAGAGAGAGGAGGACACTACTTTAGTCCTGAGCTGAGAGCAGGAGAAACATGAAGCAGTTACACTGGTCTCACCTTCCACTCTCAGAGTCACATAAATCTCCTTGTTGTCTGTGGTCACTGTGTTGGTGAAACACTTGTATCTTCCTTCATCTTGAACTTTGACCCCTGAGAGCAGCAGTGATGCGTTTCCTGTGGACAGCTCCTCCTCAAACAGAGAGGTCCGGCCTTTAAAGATCTGGTGCTGGTGCTGATGCTGCGTCTGACCACGATAATAAATATGAACTGGAGTATCTTTGTCATCAGGGTCTTTGGCCCAGTGGATCACAGGGTCTGGTCCAGGGTCAAAGCTGCAGGGCAGAACACAGCTCTCCAGAAGAACACAGGACACTTCTGTATCTGAGGGAGAAGACATGAGACGTTCAGAGTCCTGTCAGCAGTGAACCAGCTCAGAGAGACTTACACACACTCATAAACCCCAGTGAGGCTAAGCAAATGTCCTCTGCATTTGACCCATCCTCAGTGTCTCTGGGTTAAACTGTCAGAAGCAGAGGGACCCATCTCCAGATGGATCTGGAGCTAGTCTTGGTCAGAGGGTCTACTATGAAGTGACAGGTGGTTAAACTGGGTGAGTGGAGCTCAAACCCTGGATCCTGTATCACGTGGGCCTCTTTTCAGTGTGGTTACATCACTAGACTTAGTTCCTGCTTCTCAAGAGTGCAGATGATGTCTTTGCTTGTTCCTGTTGCTTTCTTTTCCCTTCCTTCTGCCTGTGACTTAAATCTGATACTGAGTCTTTTCCAAACCAACGCAGCAGGTGCAGTGTTCACCAGAGGGGGCGCATTTACGCACAGGACAGAAAGTCTGTCTCCAGATTCATAAGTTTTATATTCCATGGTATTTGCAGTGGGTCACTTCACTCGCTCGTGTTGTTTTTCTCACTGCAGTGATGCAGAGTTTTATGCTCACAATCTGGATCCACATTTCAAACTATTGGATGAAGCAGCGAACATAAAGTCTGCTGCTTTTTACAGTGTATTTTAGGGTTTATTAAACTAAACCTGTTCACATGAGCAATAATATGCTACATATGTAACACAGACATCTATTCTGTTTCTTTAATAATTGAATATTTTATAATCAGATGTTCCACAGAGGACTCATCCTGTGAGTAAAACTTGTCCAATGACGCGGCCCCTTTCCCCACACTGAACATAAACATACATATATAAAAACACATATTCAGAATATATTCTGTGGTATTTTTTAGTCACTGGCAAAATGTGAGATGAGGCTGATCTGGAGCTGCACTAGATCTGAAAACTAATGTGATGTTTTATATTTATATATCTGATTCTGAAAGAGGCGGGGAAATTATTTTAGCTAAAAAAAAAACCTAAACAAAACATACTTTAAAAATGTTAAAGTTGTCCTGTTCTACATTAAGGATAATCACGAGACTGCGGTGACAAGTGGAACATGAGGAAGTGACATTCTGTCTTAAACGAACCATGAACTGCGCAACTTTTTGATGAGAATATATTGTCATTGTGAAACAATTTACCAAAGTCCCTCAGATTGTGACTGTCACAAGTGGATCTGTTCAGTTTTATTTGTACAAACATCTCAACCAGAGTGAAGAGTTTTTCATTTTGAAAATGTGCTCACTCTGTTAAACTACAGCAAAGTCACAAATGAACTGAACCTTCCAGTTGCTCTGATGTCTCCAGCTCCACTGTAAACACTGTAGGACCTCCATTATGAGACTTTTATGTCATTTAGGTGGAACTTACCTTCTGAAAGACTCCGGGAAAATACAGGAAAAAATATCAGAAACAATAAATCCAACTTCATCTGCATGTTTTAAAGAAAATAAATATGGACCGAATAATATTTGTCTGAAAGAAATAAACAAAAAGTTGAAGGTTGTAACGCATCTACACGTGTGCGACTCTGTTTAGGAGTAAGAAGTGTGTAATGAAATGAGATATTTCTGTTCATCAACAAACAGCACATGGGCGTGGCTCCTCCTTGTGACAAATCACACTGTAAACCAGGGGTCCGGAACCTTTTTAGCCGAGAGAGCAAAAAAAAGTCCCATATTTTAACATGTCTTTCCGTGGGAGCCATACAATATTTTTTTAACTCTGAATACAACTAAATGTGTGAATTTTTAAACAAGACCAACAGTTTTAGAGTATAAGAAGTTTCTGAATGTATTGTTAAGTTTTTTTTAAATAAAATCTGTGGGAGCCAAGTTTTGGTTTATGTTTGGCAATGCAAGACAGAGCCAAATGGTTTTCTTACCGTAGTATTGTTTATTTTTGAGAATTACATGATTTGATTACTTCTGTATTTATGTATAATTTATTCATTACTTATTGTGTTAACAAATGTCAGCTAAGATTTATCTGAGAGCCAGATGCACTCATCAAAAGAGCCATAGGTTCCTGACCCCTGCTTTAAACTTGTTTTGCAGAAGTTGGGTTATTGTCCCTCTTCTGCCTTTTTCACTGAGGTTTTCTATTTTTTGTTTCTGTTCCTTTATTGACTTGGCCATTGTCTGGTTTATTAAGTTTGTTAAGTTTATTTTTTATTATACCCTGAGACCTGCTGAAAAGGCTGAGGGTTTGTTTTTAACATGTTCATAGTTTGAGGAAACAAAAATATAAAAATAAAAACAGATAGAAAAAATATCCTGTGTCCGTGATGCAGTCAGTGTGCACTAGCGCCCTCTAGTGGTGTAACAAGGGATAGCAAGGAACAACAACTGAACTAAACCAATAATAAAAACAGGCCAAAACGGGCTCTCTGGATAGTTTCACTTTTGTTTTCTCCTTATGGTGACTAATAACAAAGGCAGCACGTGCTTTTCGTTTTTATAACTTTGGACTATTTCCCTCTGGGTTCCCTGAGTGAAGCAGGAGGATTATGTAAGGACACATTTGGCTTTACGCACACACACTCCACATACACATATTTACTACACCACATTTACCTGGGACTTTACCAGGACTGAGTTTCATATTAAGTGTTTGGTTTGAACTTTGGACGCTGCAGACTGTGATTGAATGTGGATATTATAAGCTTTGATTTATTTGACTTATATAATTTTATGTATTGACATTATTTGGGTCATGAATTATTTTATTAACAATTAATATTATTTATTATATTATACTGGATACATGATTTACTTTCTTCATAAAAACATTGGTTCCTTCTTATTGTTGTTACAGTCCATGTAATTCCTCCAGGTTCTACAGACAAAAGTGGTTTTGTTGCAGCTCAAATGTACCTCCAGCCTCTAGGTGGCACTGGTCACATGTTCTGACACACCTGGGCCTCACCTGGGCCCGTTAAAGGGGAGGTAGTTAGTGCAGCAGGTGTTGCATATGTGGGAGGAACAGTCTTTTGAACATGTTAAGGGAATGCATGGAAATAAAGGGCATTTGAAGTTTGTCCTTTTGAGTATTGAGCTGACTTTTTGGAAACGCATCTGAAACACCACCAAAAACATTTAACCGAGTGGTTTTGTGGCACAGGGTCACTTGGCCTCTACACGTTTCCTCCACTGATGAATTCATGATCATTTATCTTGCACATGAATTCAAATAAATACACAGTGAAAACAATAATTCACTTAATAAAAATAAAGACATTTGACAATTACTTCTTGAAAATAAATTAAAAACTAACCTCGTTGGTTGTAGACCGAGAAGGATTAACTCAGGTGTCTTCTTTCTTCTTAAATATATCTTTAAACTTTCACTTTTGACTCACTTATCTGCTCTTAATCAGGCCACTTTCCTCTTTCGGCTCAGATCACTTCTTCTACATAACTGGCCTTGTGTGTACACAGACCTCACACTGTGCTCCTGCGCCCTCTAGTGACACTTCACAAAATTACATCAAAATAACATAATGCATAAAAAAACATAAAAACTAAAATGTGGCAGGTCCAGCGCATTTGGTGAGTGAACCGATAAAATGTAGAAGTGTGAACATGCACAGGGCGCGAGGGAGTTGTGTTACGTTGCTGAATAAAGAGATGAGCTGCAACTGTCCTGTGTTGTTGGCCTATTTAAACAAGAAAGACAGCAAGAAAACATATATTTAATCTAACTGTATCCAGCCAAACCACAGCCTCAGAGACTGATGAGAACAATATATGAGGGCTACAATATTATTAAACACAACACTGTGACTGTGAGACACTGTAAAAGTCCTGCACTGGAGACACTGTTTGTTCAACTCTTCTGTTACCTGTAAGAAAACAGTGTGCTTTTGGCTCTTGGCACAGATGTTAAATCCAGTGGCTAAAACGTGAGTGGTGCCATTTGTTGGTGCAGTTGTGTTTTGTGTTATGACCTGACCTGCTGTTCATTCAATATATTTATATTTACTGCTTCATTGACCCAGACATTTAAAGCTAAGGAGCTAAAGGTTGGCAGCATTTGATGTTTTATCTGAGAACAGTCACACTGACTGTCCACAAGCATCTTACACTTTAGATATTGGACTTGTCAGGATCAGACTCATGTTTCCTCTGGTATTGTGTCCAACATTTATACACCTAAACTTATAAACTTATCTGACATGATGGTTACAGTTTTGTAACAGCTGCCCCTCCTTCCTTTTCTTCAAAGTATTTTTATTATAGACTGAGACCTTGTGATGGCATCATGTGGTAATACAAGAAGTGCTCCACTGTGTTTTTAAACTACATCTTCACTAGAATCATTTGGATCATTTCAGTCCTGGAATTGTCAGTCTCTACTGAAGGAGCTGTTAACTTCATGACATCACAAGGTGGAACAGAGCTGTTATGTGCCACTTGGTCCAGCGGTGGTGACACGCAACAAATTGATGTTTAAAACTGTAAAATAAAGTTGGTTTGGTGAGATAGTACCTGTGGTAAATATCTGACATAGTTTTACATCAGTTCAGTGACAGTTTCTAGAAGTAGCATTGAGTCGTTAAACAGAATCAAACATGTGAGGCGGATTAAGTGTCTTGCCCAAGGACACAACAGCATTAATTTGTGGGAGCTGGAATCGCACCGCCAACCTGTGGGTCAGTGGATCTGACCGCTCTACCAATGATGTTTATGTGGAGAGTGGGATTTGAACCTCCAACCTTCAGCTCAGTGGACAAACACTGAGCTCCTGTCGTCCCTTATTATACGAGTTATTGTAAGAAACATTGTGTTTTGTGGAGCTCAACAGTGACGTCTGCTCAGCTTCTGGAAGGACATTTTACTTTCATTTTCCCCCAGACTTTTCAAACAATATTAAGAGTTCAAAGGTCATGGAGGCTAACAGCTACATGCTAACTAATATCCATAACACGGTTGTTTAAGTCCTAAAAGGAGGTTTAAAACAGTGGTCCCCAACCTTTTTATCACCGCGGAGGGGCCAACGCTAACCAGAGCCCAACGGGCTAATGCTAATGCTAATGATTACACATGATACACATTTGACCCACAATTAAGTTAATAGCAGATTAAACCACACTTACCGACCAGGAACAGCATCCAGTCCATCAAAACATAAGGTCCACCATGAGATCTTCACTCGGTTCCACGAACCGCTCCGGGTCCAGATGCCTCTAGTTTAACTTGTACAAACATCCACAGTGTCCTCGGTCGTGTACTTCCTTTGTTTTGTCCGTTTCGTCATGTTTAAAACACAAAACTGCTGCGTAAAATTACGCAATACGCGCGCGTAATTTTACGCGCGGATCTTTATATCCAGTCTCAGTTTTTACGCGGAGAAGTGACGGAACAGATTTCACTTTCCTGCAGCAGATTGGACATGGAGGCTCTAACTTCCTTTGTGGACATAATTTCTTGACTGGATTATATTCTCTGGACCTTTACGGAACGAATGAGACCAACTTTGTGTGAATATGTTGATGTTTGACAGAACCAGAGCCTCAATGGTAAGTGAAGTCCAAATCCACATTTCTGACTTCTCTGTAAAAACGTCTTTCCTGTCAGCACTGTGGTGATTCGAGGTGTAAGTGGTTTACATATTCAGAAAGATGAATGTCGTAGCTTTCATTTGATGTGTAGATTGTTTGTGTGGGTGACGCAGAAATACACGTACATTGCTGTAAAGTTGTAACGTGTAACGCGCGCGGGCCGTCGGAACGATAAGTGGTTAAGTTGTCGGCGCTCAAGTGACGGAAATGTAACCGAGAGAATCCGGTCATTTTTCAAAATAAAAGATTTTTCAGACTCAGATAATAAATACAACGGAAATAATTAATTATTTCTTGAACGGCCGGTGGCCCGGTACCAATTGATCCACGGACCGGAACCGGTCCACGGCCCGGTGGTTGGGGACCACTGGTTTAAAAGACAAGATTCTGTGAAATGTTTTAATTAGTTTGTTTATAAAGTTTCAGACACAGATTTTAAATAAAATGACAGGTCTTGTGGGCATTAGTTACCACGAGTGGGTGGTCCCAGGGGCGTCAGACCTGGGGGGTAAAGGGTACTGTTTACCCAGGGCCCAGTGCAGGGAGGGGCCCCTCACAAAGTCTGTAATATGTATTTTTCATTAGACAATATGTAGTGCGGGCCCCAAGATGATTTTTACCTGGGGCCCAGAATGTGGCGCTGCACCCCTGGGTGGTCCATGGATCTATTGGGGGTGGTCACTGTTGAGCTCCAGTCGTCCTGAAGCAAACTGTGAGCTGCACATGCACTGACACTGAAACAGGAAGTGGACGTTTCAAAAGAAAACAAGGGGAGGTGTGATTTTATTGTAGAAATGAATCAAAATGTACAAATATCTTGGCAATAAACATTTGACAAAAGGATCATGAAATGTTTTCAAACAGAAAATAAACCTTGATGAACTGATTTCAGTGGCTCCTCCCTCTGTGGCCCCTCCCTCCTCATGTGTGGCCCCTCCCTCCTCATGTGTGGCCCCTCCCTCTCTCTGGTTCAACACTGCAGCTGAAGATGTAAGAAAAACTCTTGTGATTAGATTTGTGATGTTTAAAAAGCAGGATTCTGTTCAGAGTGCACATTGTAAATAACTACAAGAGCATAAACATTTGAGACAAGAATCCCACGCATTTCAGAGCATGTTTGTAGAGGACGAAACTACAAGACTTAAAAAACATGATATATTGTTCTTTGACCAAATCAAATGGAATGTTTGATTTGATTGTGACATATTGTGCAGCCGTAGCTTAAAGTGAGTTATAGGGGCTAAATAGTAACTGCAGCAGTGGCATTCTTTAGGTACACGTGGTTATTTTGACTTTCTTTGTTTTTTTCTTTGCATTCAACCATGTAACATTCTGTTCTTTTATATGTGATGGAGTTAAATTATGAACCAAAAAATACCCCAAACATAACAAACAAAACACATGAACCCAGTAAGCACAAGAACTCCACCTGAGAGTTTTACAATGTAGAAAAGTATCAGAACAGCTCCCTCTTCTGGTCATATTGCAGTAGTGCAGTAGTAACAGTAATTTGTACAAAAGAACATGACAATCATGTAATCAGGCTAATGTGTTTGTTTTCACTCAAAACAATAATAATAACTCTAGATAACAGTTTGAAAAAGAAAGGAAAGATAAAAGCTTACAGCACCTGGTATTCCCAGGCGGTCTCCCATCCAAGTACTAACCAGGCCCGACCCTGCTTAGCTTCCGAGATCAGACGAGATCGGGCGTGTTCAGAGTGGTATGGCCGTAAGCGAGGGGACATGAATGTGACACTGTTTTTATATCTATATTCAAGTCTATGAATAGAAGTACATGCAGCTTTTGACATCCACAATAAGACAAATCGCTGGATCGAATGCAGAGGATGCATGTCCCCATGAGGTTCAATAAAGTATACCTTTACTTTAATAACAAATAGAATAGAATAAAGTAAAAGGGCTGAACTGTGCTGCAGATAACAACTGAGAAATGGAAAAACCACAAAGTGTGTCTCCAAACAGTCACTGTCACATTTGAGCAGGATTTTCTTTTGGTTTAAAATGTAAATTTCATGACTCCAGTAAACATGTGTAACAGGTATAGAGTAGATATAAATACAATCCCCAGCAGTGTGTCCCTCGCTTACGGCCATACCACTCTGAACACGCCCGATCTCGTCTGATCTCGGAAGCTAAGCAGGGTCGGGCCTGGTTAGTACTTGGATGGGAGACCGCCTGGGAATACCAGGTGCTGTAAGCTTTTTATTCTGCAGAGGGCTGTTTAATATGTTTTCTTTTAGTCCTTAAAAGCTGTAAAACACTGAAGTTGCCTGGTTCACATTTAGGTGAAATCTGCATCCAAATCCTGACAATAAACATAAAAATAATGTGATCCTAAAATCCTCTGGTTTAATGTTCAGTCCAGATGATCTGATGATTATAAATGTGATGATTATAAATGTGATGATTATAAATCTATTGTTTTATCCAACTCTTAAATTCAGTCAGTACTTTGTACTTCTTGAGTGACATAATTCTGAAGTATGTGTACTCTTGCTTAAGTACATCATTTGTCTACTCTGTCCAATTCTACATTTCATGATATAAAGAGTTGATAAATATCAGCTCATATATACCCACTTATACTTCACCTCTACAATGTTCAGTCTTTTTATCAGTGGTTGTGTCTTAATGTTGTTAAATATGAATATGTGGCACAGAAGTGGAGACGGCACCGAGGGCAAATTCATCTTAGGGCCCACTAAAGGCTCGGGCCGGCCCTGGTTTGAGGAAACAAAAATATGCAAACAAAAACAGATCAATTCAGTTGTTTCTGTTGAACAAAATTCAGCTCAAATCTTGATCAGAATCACGACATTTAAAGCCTCAAAGACTCAAAATGTGTGAGAAATAATTTTACTTTTTATACATGTACTTTAATACTTTTACTTGAGTCAGTTTTTTCATGTGATACTTTTACTTGAGTATTTCTTTACTCTGATGTACTTTTACTTAAGTATCAAACTAAGTCCTTGCTCCTCCACTGCTTGTCGTACATATATTTTTAGAGATGGTTTAGTGACACTTGAATGAATCAGTTAGTCCTGGAGTCCAACACAAGGGGGCAGCACTGCATATATCACATACTTGTGTTTGTATTAATATGGATTAGATTAGAGAGTCTAAGATCAAACACTGTGAAACGATACAAGGGATGAATGTGTAGATTTATGATTTACACACTTTTATTATGATTTTTGTTTGTTTTTAGTGGTGTCCATTGATAACCAGCCTCATGTGTCGCCTCTATCTGGTCCTCATCTGTGGGAGCTGGAATCAAACCACCAACCTTCCGATCAGTGGACCAACGCTCTACCAACTGAGCCACTGTGGTTGTGGTGCTTCAGTGAGACACCTGGCCCTGCTCTTCTGATCTCACTCATTCATTTACACTTATTCTGTCTCCTCACGTCTGTCTATTTATATCTTCTCTTGTGAGGCTTTTTAATCTGTTTTCTGTGCTGTATTTATTCGTTTTTTTACAGTTACAAGATGAATATTTGATAAAGTTATTGTAATTATATTTATGTTTACAGGACAGTTAAAGGGCCCATATTACGCTCTTTTCTGATCTATGTTCTAATGTCGTTTCCTCGACACAAACAGACCTGGAGTTGTGTTTTGTTTCATTCACACATGTTTAAATGGTTTAAATCCTATCTATCAGATAGGTACCAGTTTGTTAGTATAAACCAGAGCACCTCTCCCTGTTCTAAAGTAGCCTGTGGTGTTCCACAAGGATCTGTGCTTGGTCCAATCCTATTTACTCTGTATATGTTGCCATTGGGTAACATTATCAGAAAACATGGCATTAATTTTCACTGCTACGCTGATGACACTCAGCTGTACTTATCAATGAAACCAAATCAGACTGATCAAATAGATAAACTCAGTGCCTGTGTGAAGGACATCAAAACCTGGATGACCTTGAATTACCTGCTCTTAAATCCTGAAAAAACAGAGGTCATTGTCATTGGTCCCAAAGGTCAAAGAGATTCTCTGTCAGACCAGATAATCTCACTCGACAATGTGAGTATAGCTTCTAGCCCTACTGTAAAAAATCTTGGAGTCCTATTTGATCAAAATCTCTCATTCACAGCCCATATAAACCTAGCTTGTAAAACCGCATACTTTCACCTGCGAAATATAACTAAAATTAGAAATATTTTACCTAAAAACGATGCTGAAAAACTCATCCATGCATTTGTTACTTCCCGACTTGATTACTGTAATTCCCTGCTTGCCGCCTGCCCCAAAAGTACTATAAAGTACTATAAAGTACTATAAGGAGCCTCCAGTTGGTCCAAAATGCAGCGGCCAGAGTCCTAACAGGAACTAAAAGAAGAGACCACATCAGTCCTGTACTAAAATATCTGCACTGGCTTCCTGTCGAGCTTAGAATCAAATTCAAAGTCCTCCTCCTGACATACAAAGCCCTAAACGGTATGGCCCCATCCTATCTGCAAGATGCTATTGTCCCGTACCAGCCAAACAGAGCACTCCGCTCTCAGAATGCAGGACTATTAGTGGTTCCTAGAGTGTCCAAAAGTACAGTGGGAGGGAGAGCATTCAGTTACCAAGCTCCTGTGCTATGGAATCAACTCCCTGCTGATGTTAAACAGGCCCCCACAGTCTCTGTATTTAAGACCAGGCTTAAAACCTTCCTCTTCGGTATAGACCAGGTTACATAGTGAGGGAGTTAGGGACATTAAAACCCGGGATAAGAGGCTGCAGTAGGAGTAACTAGCTGGGGGAAGTATGGCAACCTGAGCACTATCCTCTACTTTGTCCTATTTTCTCATCAGCAATGCTATTCACATGTTGTCCCCTGTCCCACTCCCCCTGTGGAGTATATCTCTTTCAGATGCCCCGATGACAGCTGGACCCTCCCCTCCTCCCCGCCTGGCCCTCCTCCTCGCCCGGCTCTCCTCCTCCTCATCTGGTCTTCCTCCTCTTCGCCTGGCCGATTTTCCTTGTTTTGTCTGATTTTTCTTGTTTTGTCTGATTTTTCCTGTTGTTTTGTTTTTGTGTGTATATCACGGTGGCTGAGTGGCTCATGTCTCACAGCAGAAGGTTTGGTTCGATCCCCGGGTCACCAGGCCTTTCTGTGTGGAGTTTTTCATGTTTCTCCCCGTGTCTGGATGGGTTTCCTCCGGGTACTCCGGTTTCCCCCATCAACCAAAACATGAACGCCCTTCGAGACAACTGTTGTTGTGATTTTGGGCGTTACAAAAATAAATGAATTGAATTGAAATTGAACAATAACGACACAAACCTTTACTGATTTAACCTCATTAATTTGTGCAGAGTCGGCTTTTAACATGCATAATATAACGACGTACAGCCGCTTTACGATGATAGTCTTTGTCAAACTAATAACTCATTGACAAACAGCTGATGGACGTCGGTTTGTCCCATCGGTTTGTACACTCTGTGCCCGTGTCTGTGCATCGTCTCCCTCACTGCGGCACACGACTCCTCCGCTCTCCTCGGGGTAATATTTACGTGCAAAACGCTTTAACGTCGACTTTGACTTTCAAAGTGTAATAGGGGCGGCGTGCGGTTAGATAACGTCCGCTGCCGAAACTGTCGTAAGTGAAACAAACGGTTAAAGGAACACTTTCTGCAGCCACGTGTGACTCGGTGCATGTAATATTCTGGACCTGAGCCAAACTGGATCCGTGTTTCTGCCCCAGTGAGTCCACAAAACACCAGACTGTGTGCACTTTTCTGGATTTTTCTACGTACATTTATGTTGTTTCTTTCGCCTCCTCTGTCGTATTTTCAACATATAGCCTGTTCGTTTATCGCGGGGGTTATGTTTTAAAAATAACCCGCAATAGATGAAATCCACGAAGTATCAGCTTTATTTTTTACAATTATTCTATATGTTTTGCTGTAAAACCCCTCACCACACACTTTATACACGTTTCTCACACAGGCGTTACCAGGATATGTTTATATGACATTATAGATTTGGCCTGTAACATGTAGCAAAGGATGAATATGCAAGACTCAATGTACAAAATGTTTTCCAAATGCATTCATTAAATGAATAATTAATTTATTAAATTTCAGTTAAATAAACAGCAGAAAAAGTCACATTCAGTTTTATCATGTGCCAAAAGATCAACAACGTGAAAAAGTAAATTGAACAAGATTTACTTTTATCTATTTTAATATAATTTGGTCCTCCTCCACCCTTTGTCACCGGTTCTGTTCATTATATTTATGGACAGAATTTCTGGGCCGGAGGGGGTCTGGTTCAGGGGCCGGAGGGGGTCTGGTTTGGGAAACACAGGATTTCATCTCTGCTGTTTGCAGATGATGTTGTCCTGATGCTTCTTCGAGCCAGGACCTGCAGCACTGGGGCGGTTTGCAGCCGAGAGTGAAGCGGCTGGGATGAGAATCAGCTCCTCCAAATCCGAGGCCATGGTTCTCCACCGGAAAAAGGTGGTTTGCTCTCTCCGGGTGGGTGGAGAGTCTCTGCCCCAAGTGGAGGAGGTGAAGAAGGAGCTGAGCCCAAAGGCGAAGCTCCTCGATTTACCGGTCAATCTACGTTCCTACCCTCACCTATGGTCATGAGCTCTGGGTAATGACCGAAAGGACAAGATCGCGGATACAAGCGGCTGAAATGGGCTTCCTCCGCAGAGTGGCCGGGCGCACCCTTAGGGATAGGGTGAGGAGCTCGGTCACACGGGAGTAGCTCGGAGTAGAGCCGCTGCTCCTACATGTTGAGAGGAGCAGCTGAGGCTCGGGCATCTGCTCAGGATGCCTCCTGGACGCCTCCCTAGGGAGGTGTTCTGGGCATGTCCCACCGGGAGGAGGCCCCGGGGAAGACCCAGGACACGCTGGAGGGACTATGTCTCTCTGGCCTGGGAACGCCTTGGGATCCCACCGGAGGAGCTGGAGGACATGTCTGGGGTGAGGGAAGTTTGGGAGTCCCTGCTTAGACTGCTGCCCCCGCGACCCGGCCCCGGATAAGAGGAAGAAAATGGATGGATGGATTAATCCCCGTTTAATTCCGGTTTAGTCGTGGTTTAGTTCTGGTTTACTGCTCCAGCCCTTCCTTCTCTTCCTGTAAAACTTCATTCAAAAACGTCACCATTTGTCTGCAGGACAATTGGAAGTACAGCTCCGTGTAAACTTTTTCCATCGTTTCATTCTCTTGCCGCATTTGTTCATTTTCATGTTCCTGATTTTTATTTTTGACCAATGACGGCTCCTGTTCTTTCTTCACCCTCCACAATCTGAAACGCTCCTTCTTTAAGTCGTCGTTACTTTGCCATTTTAACTTGTTGAAATCGTCCTTTACCGAGCGAGCCTCTTTGATTTCCCACTGCAGTTTATGAATTCCTCTGTACAAACTGTAGAGCCTTTCGTGTGGTTCTGTGTCACATCTCTGCACCACTTCCTGAGACTCTTTAAGTTTGAGCAGTTTGCCATAAATGTGTTCAAGTTTCTCGTTCAATTCCTTCTGTTTAGCTTTCTTAAGCTCCAATTCCTGATCAATTCTCTTATGAGTGTCAGACATGACTGTACTGTTTATCATTTTACTCTTCATTTGGTCAATTTCTTGCCCAATTTCGTGATTTGATGTCTTTAGACGCTCTATCTCGCAGAGTCTTTGGTCATATTTGAGCGCTAGCAGTTTTTCTAAGTTGTAATCTTCAGTGATTTTGCGAAGATGTTCCTTCATCTTTTCAAGTTTGCTTTTCAGGTCGCTGTTCTTCATCTCCAAGTCTGCGTATTTCTTCTTCCAAACCTAATTTTCAGCCAATTTCTCAGTCATCACAGATATTTGTTCCTGTAAGGTGCGATTTTCCTCTGTTTCTGACGCAACGTGGCTCTGTTTCCACCCTCCTTCTTGAGGCAGTTTTGATCCGAAGCGTTCAAACTCCTCTTGCAAACTCGCTCTTGTTGCGTGATCCGAAATCTCTTGTCGTAAATTTAGATGTGTATCTTCGACCGTTAAAGGTTTCTGCTTTTTCTTAACCTTCATTAGTCTCGAGCCCTCTTCTTTACGACATATTTCCTTTGCATCAGCACCTTCTTCTCATTTTGTAGCATTTCCGAATGAATTTTTAGTCCTGGTTAGTCCTGCTTTAGTCCTGGTTTAGTCCTGGTCTAGTCCTGGTCTAGTCCTGGTTTAGTCCTGGTCTAGTCCTGGTCTAGTCTGGTCTAGTCCTGCTTTACCTCCTGGTCTAGTCCTGGTCTAGTCCTGCTTTAGACCTGCTTTAGTCCTGGTTTAGTCCTGGTTCAGTCCTGGTCTAGCCCTGGTCTAGTCTTGCTTTAGTCCTGGTTTAGTCCTGGTTCAGTCCTGGTCTAGCCCTGGTGTAGTCCTGGTGCAGTCCTGGTTTACTCCCGGTTCAGTCCCAGGAAGTTCAGGAAGTACTTCACACGTGTCCTGTGGCTCAGGTATAAACACCTGTTGTTCTCATTTTGTCCAGAAGAGGGAGCCATTTCCCTGTGACACCTGTTGTTCTCATTTTGTCCAGAAGATGGAGCCATTTCCCTGTGAAACCTGTTGTTCTCATTTTGTCCAGAAGATGGAGACATTTCCCTGTGAAACCTGTTGTTCTCATTTTGTCCAGAAGATGGAGCCATTTCCCTGTGAAACCTGTTGTTCTCATTTTCACACAGACCTGCTCATGAGTCAGTGCTGGGAAGTGTCGAGAAGGAGAAGTACTACCACTAGAAGTATTAGTAGTAGTAGTAGTATTTATCATGGTAGTAGTAGTAGTAGTAACAGTAGTATGTAGTAGTAGTAGCAGTAGTAGTAGTAGTACATAGTAGTAGTACATAGTAGTAGGACGTAGTAGTAGTAGTAGTATGAGTAATATGAAGTAGTATGTAGTAGAAAGTAGTAGTAGTAGTAGTAGTAGGTAGCAGTAGTAGTAGTAGTATGTAGTAGTAGTAGTAATAGAAGCAGTATGTAGTAGTAGTATGTAGTAGTAGAAGTAGTATGTAGTAGAAAGTAGTAGTAGAAGTAGCAGAAGTATGTAGTAGTAGTAGAAAGTAGTAGTAGTAGTAGAAGTATGTAGCAGTAGTAGTATGTAGCAGTAGTAGTAGTAGTGCGTAGTAGTAGTATGTAGTAATAGTAGTATGTAGTGGTAGTAGTATGTAGTAGCAGTAGTGGTAGTAGTAGTAGTATTAGTAGTAGTAGTATGTAGTAGTATGTACTAGTAGTAGCATGTAGTAGTAGTAGTAGTAGTGTGTTGTAGTAGTAGTAGTAGTAGTATGTAGTAGTAGTAATATGTAGTAGTAGTAGTAGTAATAGTAGGAGTAGGAGTATGTAGTAGTAGTAGTAGTAATAGTAGTATGTAGTAGTAGTAGTAGTAATATTTCGTAGTAGTAGTATGTCGTAGCAGTATGTAGTAGTAGTAGTAGTAGTAGTAGCAGCATGTAGTAGTTGTGGTAGTATGTAGTAGTAGTAGTATGTAGTAGTAGCAGCATGTAGTAGTAGTAGTAGTATGTAGTAGTAGTAGTAGTAGTAGTAGTAGTAGTATGTACTAGTAGTATGTAGTAGTAGTATGTAGTAGTAGTATATAGTCATCGTAGTAGTAATATGTAGTTTTAGCAGTAGTAGTAGTAGTAGTAGTAGTAGTATGTAGTAGTAGTCCCGGTTTAGTCCTGTTTACTCCCGGTTCAGTCCTGGTTCAGTCCCAGGAAGTTCAGGAAGTACTTCACACGTGTCCTGTGGCTCAGGTATAAACACCTGTTGTTCTCATTTTGTCCAGAAGATGGAGCCATTTCCCTGTGAAACCTGTTGTTCTCATTTTGTCCAGAAGATGGAGCCATTTCCCTGTGAAACCTGTTGTTCTCATTTTGTCCAGAAGATGGAGCCATTTCCCTGTGAAACCTGTTGTTCTCATTTTGTCCAGAAGATGGAGCCATTTCCCTGTGACAGCTGTTGTTCTCATTTTCACACAGACCTGCGCATGAGTCAGTGCTGGGAAGTGTCGAGAAGGAGAAGTACTACCACTAGAAGTATTATTATTAGTAGTATTTATCATGGTAGTAGTAGTAGTAGTAACAGTAGTATGTAGTAAAAGTAGCAGTAGTAGTAGTACGTAGTAGTAGTATGAAGTAGTATGTAGTAGAAAGTAGTAGGAGTAGTAGTTGTAGTAGGTAGCAGTAGTAGTAGTAGTAGTAGTAGTATGTAGTAGTAGTAGTAGTAGTAGTAGTAATAGAAGCAGTATGTAGTAGTAGTAGTATGTAGTAGTAGTATGTAGTAGTAGAAGTAGTATGTAGTAGTAGTAGTAGTATGTAGTATGTAGTAGAAAGTAGTAGTTGTAGTAGGTAGCAGTAGTAGTAGTAATAGAAGCAGTATGTAGTAGTAGTAGTATGTAGTAGTAGAAGAAGTAGTATGTAGTAGAAAGTAGTAGTAGTAGTAGTAGTAGTAGTAGTAGTAGTAGTAGTAGTAGTAGTAGTAGTAGTAGTAGGTAGCAGTAGTAGTAATATGTAGTTGTAGTAGTAGAAGTATGTAGTAGTATGTAGTAATAGTATGTAGTAGTACTATGTAGTAGTAGTAGTAGTAGTAGTATGTACGGGGCGACAGTGGCTCAGTGGTTGAGTGTTGGTCCCCAACCCGAAGGTCGGAGGATCGAGTCCCGCTCGGACCAAGTTCTGTCGTTGTGTCCTTAGGCAAGACACTTCACCCACATTGCCTAGTATGAAAGTGGTGTGTGCGTGAATGATAGGTGGTGGTCGGAGGGGCCGATGGCGCAGATTGGCAGCCTCGCTTCTGTTAGTCTCCCCAGGGCAGCTGTGGCTACAATAGTATCTGACCATCACCAAGTGTGGAAATGAATGAATAATGACTATAGTGTAAGAGCTTTAACAAGACTGTAAAGTGCATTACAAGTGTAAGGCATTATTATGTAGTAATAGTAGGTACTACTACTCCTTCATGTGCTACTATTTCAGCTACTACTGCTACTTGTACTACTACTACTACTATTCTTACTGCTACTTGTACTACTACTACTACTATTGTTACTGCTACTTGTACTACTACTACTAGACATTACACAGCACTGATCCACCCTCAGGTCTGCTGTTCTTCTCTGGGTAAAATTAGACAAACAGGTGTCACAGGGAAATGTCTCCCTCTTGTGGGGAAATTGATTAAAACTGAAATTTGAAGTGAAAGTTAAATTATGTTTCAGAGTTTATAAGAGCGTTTCAGAACTACTACTACTACTACTACTACTACTACTACTACTACTACTACTACTACTGTTACAAGTACTAATACATGTTTATTTTTTAAGATGTTCATAGTTTGAGGAAACAAAAATATACAAATAAAAACAGATAGAAAAAAAATTAATTCAATTGTTTCTGTTGAACAAAATTCAGCTC